>NC_142375.1:20747673-20913923 GCF_059441005.1 Hippichthys cyanospilos | reverse complement strand
GAATAAAGATGGAGCGGCTTTATTTTTGTCAGATGTTAAAATTCGGCAATACAAATTTGATATATTTTTTGACACTTTAAACTCAAATCCTTATCCAGATCTGTCTTGTGCTGAACATCTACCACATGCGTTTATTTATTATAATAGATCGGAAATTTCCACACAGTATTTAACACATCAATATTATTAAACCATGTCATTAAATGTGTCATGGGACCATTAGTTCAAAAGAAAATCAGATGTAATTACTCTACTTACTAGATGGATTTTGTTGAATGAGTGATGAGTAAATGACATTTACAATATGCAAATTATTTCATTCTACAGGACCCATAGTACTGAGGAAAAAGTATGAATAATTTCGCAAGTGGGATTTTACAGTTTATCAAAATAACTATACATTTTTAAATAGACTTTAGGAACAATAAAATACATTAACAAGTGGGTTTTTTGTGTCTTCTACCACATGGTGGTGTTATTTTCAGCCAGAAAATACACATTCAGAAATTTGAGAGAAACAAATCCTTTCCCGTTAAATACATATTAAGTTTACCATCTAATGTTTCTGGAACTTGTCCACACTTATGTCAAGGGCGAGCTAGCTCAGCTGACTTTAAATTAAAAAAAAAAAAAAAAAGGGGAAAAAGAGAAATGCAACTTTGTAGCTCACCGCGTGTCCCATCTGGATCCTTCTCTTTTTGTTTAGACCGTTTATGAACTTTTGACCAAATGCCTGACCAAATAAAAATTCAATAGGCCATGGCATTGGTAATTTGGGGCCTTTTGTTATCTTTGTATAATATAAACCTCCTAAAACAGGTATAGTTAGTGTTTCCCTGAAAAAGAAACCATGACTCGGGTTTTCCTCCAAATAGCCAGCAGGAAGCGCGTTATCGTTTCCATGTTTTTTCTATAACAGTTATGCTCAACTGCTTCCTCTGTGGCTCCTTGAAAAATAAAGGATGGAGGGGGTAAGACACCAGATTGAAGGTAATTACGGGGAGACACATAGACATTTATCATTGGCGCTTTGGGACTTGAAACGCTCTCGCTTACAACCCCCCCTCCAGACTTGGGCCATCGTGAGACTGGCAGGTTGCGATCGGGGTCCAAACGCCGAGACCGAAGGCTCAGAGTGCTGCCATATGTTGGTCTGGCCCACGCTAGCGGCTAATGCGCCGAACGACGCACCCCCAGCTATGAAATTCGTGCCTTGGCAGCGCGTGTCTGCACGGGCCTAAAAACTAAATAAAGTCACCAAATGTTTTGTCCCGGCCGCCTGGTGTCAGACTGCAAACACGTTGCGGCCCATTATTGCTTGGGCGCACACGTGCGTAATGGGCCGAATATCCGTGGAGAACATCCCAGATTGCAATGGGTCACACCTGGTTGTGCTTCTTCTTCCCCCTCCTCTCGCTTCGCTCGCCGGTTCCCACACCGGCGGCATCTGGAAGCGATTGGCGGCAGAGTCACAGCGAGCCATAAAGCCCTCAAATGCTCACAAAAAGGCACGCCGACTAGAACGTCAAACAATGTTGGCCCAACGGGCTGCCAACAGACACAGCGCATCTTGAACCCGGACAAACCCCGCTGCTCATTTTTTATCCGCCGTGAACTATTCCTCCCCCCTCGCTCGCAAGCACCACCTGGGAATCACTTTTTCGCATTTTTAGACCCTAAATGGAATGGAGACCCACGCTCGTCCGAGATCATTGGGACTCCAAATGGCCGTTTAAATGTCAATAACGTTTTAGAGCGAAAAAAAAAAATAAACATTGAAAATGGCTCTCAAGTCTGATTTTCAGAATGAGGATTTTGGAGGTGTTCACCATCATTGGGAGGAACAAACCATTTTTTAAGCAAGGGGTGCTGTATTTTGGTTGGACTATGACATTTCAGTGACGTACCAAAGAATTACATATATATATATATATATATATATATATATATATATTTGCTTGTTTTGAAAGGGAATTCATGTAAAAAACAAATAAAGAACTACTCCACAAAACGGGTTAGTGCATTACTATATTAGGAAAACGTATATTTTAAAAATGTTTATTTTAGAAATGTGTCAATGTGGGCATGTTTTTAGTCTGTTTATGTATAATTGGTATAAGGGCGGTCCTCAATTAGTGATGTAACAAAGTGAGGACCCAGTCACTTTGATGGAGCGGGGCTGGTGCTGAGAGAGCAGTAACAAACAGGAATGCGCAGAGATGGGTCAGTGAAGGAAATTACCAGTTTGGGTGTGGTTTTGAGTGAGTAACTAGCACTTAAACATAGCTAAAAACTCGAAAACATTGATTTTTGCATAAAAGATGGCCCTGTAAAATGATAAACTTACATTGCAAAATTGCATGTTTTCAATGGCCCGAGATTCAGAGGACAGCGATGATAAGTGATCACTCCACTCCAGAGATAACGATCTCTCGTTGCCTCTCCGCCGGTTCTCGTGAGAATAGACGAGAGCCATTGTCACAGAACCGACGGAGAAGAGGGGGTTGAGTGTGTCACAGCCTTATAATGTGCCTATCGATTGTCCATATATGTTACAGAGTCTGAAAGCTCGTAACAAATTCGATACGCTCTTAAAAAGGAGGCGGGGAACTCTGAGGAGATGACAGGAGCAAGAACAAAGCCTTTGTGAAGATGCAATCAAAATCATGCTGAATGATGGGTGAGAATATTCAGCATGCTATCTTGCTCAAGATAATTAATCATTAGAATCAGTTCATTCAACCCTTGTGGCAATATGTTACAAATTATGGAAATTCCTTAGATTTTTCTGATATCATAAAAAAATCAATAGGAAGAAACACTAGGAAAGCTGAAATTTCCAGGAGATGATTCAAACATTTCAAAATGCAACCATTCTGACATTTCTATGTGATTGCAGCTGGACATGTGAGATTTAGCGTACAAAAATAATCAATGTCCAAGTTTTGGATCATATAAAACCATTGTAATTACATTTTTTTGAGATGCATTTTAATCAGATTACATAGATTTTCCTGCGATTTTTGCAACATTCCGTCAAACTATGTGTGTGCACAAGGGTTAAGATAAATCAACCAACTTTTCACGACAGTTCAATAAAGTGTAGTAAATCATTAAAATTAGTTCACTTAAAACAAATCATTGCCAAATCACTCACTCACGTTCACTACCGAACTGGATTACGGCAGTACGTTGAGTTCGATTTGTAAACAGGAAATGACGTGTCACTGTCATTCATTTGCGAACAGGAAGTTACACACGTTCAAGGAATCACTTCAGGAAGTGATACATTCGCTCAAAAGATTCATTCTTTTTAAAGAATCGCTCACTCCCAACAAATTCACATGAAAATAGGACCCAATTACGAAACATATTTACCAGCAGCTAAATGTTAGCATATCAACCGTTAGCATGGTAGCATTTAATTAGCCCTCTTTAGAAATGCGAACGTAGAGAAAGTAGAACAATCCTTGATCTTCTTTTTTTTTACACTTTCACTCAGTTGTACCTCTCCCCCACCTTTCTGTGGCAGGAAAAAATGTTGGCCAAGCACCGAAGCACAAAAATCTGCGCTGGAGTCATTTCAAGCCAGCGTTTTATTGCAAACAAATGCTGCCTTTGATACCCGCTGCAATAGGCGATACTTGAGTGTTTGTTTGTGCTGGAAGGTGAAAAAGATTTGCTAACATTTGGAAGAAAGACACGCCGGTGAAACCTAAGGCAGGCATGCACACACGGGCAAAAAAATGTCGTGCAGGAGCTGGTAATGATTTTCCACTCATTAGAGGGGAGTTTGAAGTGTGTGTCGGAAACCTTAGCCGTAGAAATCTGACAAGACAAGATTGCGGTGTGCGCTTTCTTCTCCAAGAGCAGACATTTTCAAGGTAACATTTCCACATCCTATTAGCTTGTGGTCAACGTACCAATTGGATCCAGCCAAGACGCTTTCATTGGGCAAAACGACATTTTTGACCTTGTTGCCTATGAAATAAAAAGACATTATAGTCGGTCGGTCTGCAGGGGCGGGAAGAAGACGGATCTGTCAAGTGTAATTCCCCCTCGTGACAAGGACCACAACGGCTTTATTTATTGATAAAATATTGGCGGGTAGAAGTGCTTTGCTGGACAAAAAGTCCCGACTGGTGTCTTTTCACTGGCAGAAGTAAACGTCCTAGTTAGGGAGGGACAACAATCTCATAGCTGTGGGTACAAGACTTATTTTTCTACTGGACCTAAACAAGGTCGCTAATAATTTAAAGTGGTAAAAAAAAATGGTTTATGGTGGCATTCATGTTACTAATTTTGACAAAACTGTCTCTCTTTCTCATGGAGTCAAAAAGTGAGACATCTCGTCTCGTGGGATTTGTGTCTCATCCTGTTCTATCCCTAACATCAAATGTCAAAAATATACTGTATTTTTTGGACTAAAAGCCGCAACTTTTTTCTCGTGATTTGAGCCCTGCGGCTTGTATTAATCAAAACATGTGAACATTTTAACAAATCTGTAAATTGTAACAAATCTGTAAATCTGTTCTGTTGAAACTCTCATTGGGAATAGAAAGGTATATTTATGAGTATTATATTGGTGAAAATGTAAAATTTTTCACCAATGTGCAGTCAATCAATGCCAAGATAAATTGTATGAGCAGAACCATTTAAATTTTGAATGGAAATAATATAAATGTTGAATATGTAATCGGAATGAATGACAATCATTGCGCGTGAATGGGGAATATTTGTGTGAAAAATGTGGAATGTGGGAGAAAAATGAGTCCTCATGCCGTTAATTTTTGGAACATGTTGAAATCTAAACGATTTATTGGCTCAATTATGTAGGAAATCCATGTTAAGAAACTGTGAGAAATGAAAAAAATATGAACGAGTGAAAGTCTTCAATTTAACAGCTCCAAAGTGTCTTTATACATCACCTAATTTTTAAGCCAGTTTTATGGGGTAGTCCTGCCATCCTAATGAATATACAAAGAAAAAAAGAAGTATTTCCTTGCCAATTGTACTGTGACAGAAGTAGTTCACATCAATTGCATAAGTTCTCTATGCTTAGTGGGAAAATACAAACATTAAAATACAGTGTGTATATGTAGAGATTGTGATCATTGGAGTTCAGAGGAATACAATGCAAGAGATGGAGTAAGATTTTAGCGCCTTTGTCTTGAAGACGTTTTCCAGGAGCGGGCTTCTTTAAGAACCCAACTACGGTGCGAAATTGGTGGGACAGGTGGGATTGTTATAGGGATGACCCTTTCCCTAGTCACCCGTTTCTCCCTCCGCACAAGCACACAAACACACCCTTGAACATCTCCCGTTAAGCCTCCGTAAATCTGATAAGCCACCAGAGTGGCTTGTGTGACCGATCCTTGCGAAGAGCGGCGTCGCCGGTATCAGGCAGCCGCAAAGCCCCTCGTCAAGGGGGGGACTTCAAAGCGCCGGGCCCGACTCTCCGCCCTCGGATGCCAGGGTGATGTCATTATCGAAGTCTTTCGCCGGACCGAGTTCCCATTGACGTGGTGGCCCCCGTGAGGATTGATGACTTTGAAGCCTCTTTGCTGTCTCTCACATTGCCCCCCCCCCCCCTCCCTACCCCCCCTTGTCCGTCTTCCAACACACTCATTACGCTTGTGGAGGGACAGCAAATGCAAACATATGCTAACTCACGCTGCTCGCTTTGCCCCTCCTCGGCAAATAACGGTGGCGGGGCACAGCGGCATCCGGCTGCATCAGCACGGCTAAAGGAGCGCGGCCATTGCTCACTTCCTCCATCAGCACTTAGTGGACATCTGTGCGATGCCAGGCCTCGCCTCCGACGCCCCATCCTCCCCCTTCTCCGTATGCCACAACGGCCCAGAAGATAAACGAGCATGTCCTTGCTGTGGCACTGTGCGTATGATGCGCTAGGTTGGCCCATGCGGAATGAAAGTACTGAAAGGAAGAAGTAAAAGTATAGCCAGGCCCAATTTATCATGGCAGATATGTTCTAGATCGACCTGTGAAAATCCTAAAGACACCACCCGGAATTTTGCCTCAGTATTATGACTATCAAGTAGGTGTCAGATTAACACAATAATTGCGATCGACGCTTTTTCTTTTTAAATCTTTAATCTGATTATTTTCTAACTTGCTGCCGATCGGATTAATTCTACGCGTCAAGCTTGTTGTGCTTGATGTGTCAGGGGTGGCAAAACAAAGGTTAATCACGTCATAGGGAGGACACTGATTGGCTTTCATTGTGGTTGGCATGACCTGATAGGCTCCTGTTATTGTGTTAGTTGGTTCAACCACTCAAATTGTTCAGTGGTATCAATTCTATTCATACATACGTAGGTTAAATGTATTAATACTCACTTTAACTGGTCTCTACCGCCAACTAGTGTCTTGAGGTGACAAACAAGTCAACAAAGAACTTTCTGTTTGCTGACATAGTTTGACTCCCGCTCAACGGAATGTTGCAAAAATCGCAGGAAAATCTATGTCATGAGGTCTAATAAAATGCATCTTAAACATTGTAACTATAATGGTTTTATATGGTCCAAAATTTGAACAAAAAAAAAAAATTCTCAAAAATTTCTCAAAATTTTCTCAAAATTTCTCAAAATTTGGAGCGGGATTTGAAAAGCTAACCCTGAACTGGACGACCTGAACGTTCTGGTGCTATTTTACACACGGACTTGGAGAGAGTAGAAAAACGCAGCCATTTTGCAGAACGATACTGAGAAGCGAGGACCGGTCAGCATATTTTTTCAATAAACTTGTCCGAATGATTTCATAGCGCAAAGAAGCATCCACGCCGTTTTCCAAGTGCAGGGGGAAGATGATGAAACGAAGATGACAGAAAGGTGACAGGAATAACCGAAAAGCCCACGCTTGAGTTTCGAGCGCAACATTATGATTCACGGAACCAAACGTGCGTTCCAAAAACACACACAAATTCTGTGTCCAGCCTGGGCCGAGGGGGGGTGGGGGTGGTGGGATAGATGATAGAAGGCGTGGAGTAAGGGAGGGATAGCGCTATTCCCTGGGTAACGGGCCCTGGCGAAGGAACTGAGAGGTGTTTTTGGCTTGCGTTGCGTTCGGGGAGAGTGCAGCTTCTCCCAGAAGGAGGCTATAAAAAGACAAAGGAGACAGGAGGCCATGTGGAGAGACTGTTGAAAGGGAGCAAACACCCACTCCAAAATCCCACCGCAGCCACCATTGCACCACCGCTGGGAAGTAGACGCATCTCAGATCAAATAAACACAATGCTAAATTCTTTCTGGTAGCGCGCACGCATGCAAATGCCAAAAAATCTACCATGAACTTTTGTCTTGCTCGGGTATTAAACATGACAGGCCGCAACAATTACCAGACAGGCTGTAAGTCGGTACATACATTTGAAAATGCGTTGAGTGCCGAGCTGCACTCGGGACGGAACTTCTCCGGGAATAAATGTCGCTCTAACTTCAACAATCTATGTTTACCAGTTCCTGGCCTGGAAAAAACGGGATAGTCGCGAGGCAATGTGACAGGCTTTCATTGCTGTGGATACCAGGCTAGATATTTAAACTGTCAAAAATTTCGCAAACAAATCAGTGAGTGACACGTACGTCATTTTCCTGTTCACATATCAAGTCAACGACATGGCGGTCTGAGAAAGCTCACCTGTAGTATCTATATATAAAGAAATTTAAGAAAAATGAAAGCAAAAATGAAACAAAACAAGAAAAAAGTGAGAAAGCAAAAAAGACCGCAAGAAAAATGAAAAAAATGAAAGCAATATCAGTGACATAAATGAAAGAAAGAGAAGACGGATTAAAATAAATTAAGAGCAGCAGAAGAAATTAAGCTAGAAAATGAAAGAAACGAAGCGAAAGTGGATAAACAAGCTCAGAAAAAAAATGAAAACAAAAAAACAGAACGTAAAAAACGAATACAAAATAAAGACAGAGCAGATGAATTAAAAAATAAAGAGAGAAAATGAAAGCAAGGAAAAAAACTGAAGAATATTTAGGACACGAAAGACAGAGAAGAGACTTTGAAAAGATAATGATTGAGGAAAGAAAGAGAAAGAGAGAACGAAAGAGCAAAAGAAAGAAAAAGAGAGAAAGAAAAAGAAAGAGTGAAAGAGTGAGAAAGACAGAGAGAAAGAAAGAAAGAAAGAGAGAGAGAAAGAAAGAAAGCAAAAAGAAAGAAAGCAAGAAAGAAAGAAAGAAAGAAAGAAAGAAAGAAAGAAAGAAAGAAAGAAAGAAAGACAGAAAACTTTTGCTGTCCACTGAATACTCCAGAGAGAATCCACAAGACAAACGAGGATGCGAGGATGCAAATGGAGACGAGAACGCCGCCAGTACACACAACAACGCAGCACATTTTGAAAATACGAGACAAGCTATTACCATTTGAATGTTACCGCCGAGAACTTAAAACAGGTCAACACGTGTCGGCGCGATCACTCCCCATGCCCCGAGAGGCAACGGGTCTTGTGGCCCAAACAAACCCCGAGGCCTCCACACCGACGGCCACATGCGCAAATATACACTACATGCACAGAGAACACATGGTTTCACCCGGGAGGGTGGGGGTTACGGGTGTTTTTTTTTTTTTTTTTTTTCAGACCTCACATGTCTGCAGCGTGAGGTAAAATCTTGGCAGTGGGTTGTGGACAAAGGGCATAAAACGTCTGCATTCCTGCAGGAACACAAATCAAAATCCGTCTCTGCTTTTGGTTTGAACTCCCGTCTTGGCCACCGTGGCCGCCCGCCGACGGGCATGGAACCCGGCCACCTCCGATGCGATGGAACGGGAGGAGGACGAGACGTGAAAAATGGGATGCGCTCGATCCAATCGGGAATATTTACGGTTTACGATCCGGGGATGTAACGTGTTGGACCATCGCCCGGGGTGAATTTGTTCCCTATGTGAGGCAGTCACCCCATTCGCGGTTGGCTTTTGAACCCTTGTGCACACAATTTGCACGTTAAACAACTTTACAACAACAACAAAAAATAAAAATAAATAAATAAATAAAAAATCGAAAAAGGTGGTCTGTCTCTGTCTTTGTGGTCTGTGACTTGATGACACTTTAAGACGTAACCATTAACTGGTCTCTGCCGCCACCTACTGTATTGAGGTGAAACACGTCAAGAATTTTTTGTTTGCTGACCGCCGCTCAATGGAATCTAGCGAAAATCGCAGGAAAATCGGTCATAAATCCTATTCAAATGCATGTCAAAAATTATAATTATAATGGTTTTATATGGTCCAAAATTTGGACAATGATTATTTTTGGACACAAAATCTCGCACGTTTAGCTGCAATCACATAGAAATGTCAGAATGGTTGCATTTTGTAATGTTACATGTTTTAATTGCTAAAAATTGTTTGATGCTTTCTATAATGCTGTAACCCTGTGTGACCACAGGATGGCACCAAAGCTCTGACAAAATGTAAAATAACAATTTGGAATTTTTCTCAGTGCTATATCAAGACGTCGGGTTTAGCCTGGGGTGTTATCCAAAGTTACAGCGCGTCATCGCCACATACGCATCATTTCATATACGGGCAATTTATAAAGTGTTTATATCTAAGGGTAATAATGCACGGTAACTGTTTTGGGATCAAAGTTTCAAAAAATGTATTCAATCTTCAAAAACCATTTGCCATAAAAAATTTCATTCAAAACATGTTCCTGCAATTTCTTAGTAAAGTCATAAAAAAGGGAATACTACTAATACTGGTTTCATGAAGTATAAATAAAGTTTTCTTGTGATGGCCTATTGAGTAAAAATGCCAATGTTCTCATTTTGCAGCATCATCTGTTTTATTTATGACTGCCAATGAAGACAATGCGCATCCGTATGAAATTTAATAAGTGTTCTAGTTCATTTCCTCTCAATTTGAAAAGAAAATTGAACTTTTCCTTTCATCGTAATAAAAAGCATTCAATCTTAGGCAACCCCTTAAGTTGCTTCGATGGTGCATTTGTGAACTTTTGTATGACTTGTAATTCCGTTCTTCGGAATGTCCTTTCCCGATCCAATTATCGGACTGTCGGGAGAGGCGTGGATTTATCGTTTAATACGAAGGTGCGAAATATCCTAATGTCAAATTTTGCACGGTCGCAACCTGGTGCGCATGGAGGAGAAATCAAGCATGTGCAATAATGGTGTGAAACGCTTGGATTCCAAAACGAGGGTCTGCCCCCCACACTCTCATGAGCCAATTAGAATGTGAATTTCGCCCATCAAATGGAAGCGGCCGGTCCTACCAGTGGATCTTTTATTGCAGTTAGAGGCGCTTTTTTTTCTGCACTGTGTGGTCAAGCTGTAAGCCATTACGCTGACATCTCTACATCTGGTCCTGCGCAGCCCGCGTATGCATCGCGCCAATTACATATTGTTGTTCTTTTTGACATGTAATGTTTTTCATAATCAGATAATTGCTCGACCCTTCAAGCTAAAGATAAACAGATTTTTTTCTCCGCTCTCCCTCTCTCCTGTGAAATAATGCGCCAAAACTGCTTCCTCAAAACACAAGAGGGATTTTTTTTTTCTCCTTCCTTTCCTTGAGGACATTTTACAAGAATTACCAAAGCGAATCAATGCGAATAATTACGCGAGGAAGGAAGAAACGCACCGTCCGCGACAAGAATCTGTCAGTGTCTAAATACTTGCATATGAAAAGAGCCACAAAGCTCGGCGTGGAAAAGCCTGCTGAGGGCAGATCTGCTGATTGGAGGGGATGATATGCAGCCGCATGACTCAATCAAGCAGCATGTGCTCGGCGCTCACATCTGCGCAGCGCTGCGGACGTTTCGACCGTGCTCTCCGAAATACTCCACATCCTCTTAAGGATATAAACATTATTCTTGGAGGGTCTATAAATGAAGTCTAATGGCCAGGGTGAAACGGTGATCCGTCTTTAGCAGCAGACCTTCCATTCTTCTCATCTGTTAAGATCTGCGAAACGTTTGCGCGGAAACCTCAGGAATCTGACCTTCCGTGAAGACATGTCCGCAAAGCGTGCAATCTCATTGTAGCTGCAACTAAAATGTATTATTACACTTTGTCGGATCGCTCACGGCAGAAGTTATCCAAAAACTTTGTGCAAATATACAAAAGGAGCCGCTGAGGTCGAGCAAAATTCGTTCCGGGATTTTCAGATTTCCAAACAATTTTTACCCAAAGGAAATAATTAAATACACATAATCCGCTGCTGGGTCAACCTCTTGCCATCCTAATACCTTTATTATATGTGTAGGCAAAATAACCGTATCAATTTTGAACACTTAACTGGCACAGGATTGTAAAAAGAGTTAACCACTATTTAAAACACTCCAGGTTTGTTTTGCCAAAATCCCAAATAGCTGGCGCTAAATTGTGCGCTCAATCACGAAAAGATTGTGGCTTAAAATACCATTCATCTGCCGTTGAGTGCATTTTGTCGTGAATTTCAATCTTGGTAACAACTTAACTGACGCACAGTCACCAGTAGATGGCCTTGATGCCCACTTTTAGCTACGGAATACAAAAAACAGTTTGAGTCCACTGGGAGAAAGGGGCAGGAAAATAAGGATGGAAATAGAGAAGACAAAGGAAAAAAGGAGAAGACAGAGAAGAATGAAGAGAAAAATAAAGATGAGACAAGATTGAAAAATGAAGAAAAGCAGAAAAAAGTAGAATAACAAATAGTAGAAGTAGTGGAAGATGCAGTTCAAGAAGTAGAAGACCAAGAAAAAAGGAAGTATAAAAAAAGAAATGTGGAAGAAAAAGAAGAAAACGAAGTATGTGGGAGAAAAAAAAAGGTAGAAGAAGGAAAAGGAGAAATGAAAGCAGAAGACGAAGAAGCAGATGAAGATAAGAAGGTAAAAAACTAGAATAACAAGTAGCAGAAGAAGAAGAAAATGACAAAGTGGAAGTATCAGAAGATGAACATGAAAAGGAAGTAGAAGAAGAAGAGAAGGAAGAAGTAGAGGAAAAAGAAGCAGAAGAAAAGGAAGTAGAAAAGAAGAGAATGAAGAAGTTGTAAAAAAGATGGAAGTGGTATAGGTAGAAGAAAAAGTAGACAAAAAAGAAGAAATTGGAGTAAAAGAAAAAGTAGAAATGGAAGTAGAACGAATTAGGAGAGAAGCAAAGGAAGTAAAAGCTGAAATTGAAAAATAAAAAGAAGTTGAAAAGTAGAAAACAATAAAGACAAAGAAAAGTACTACAAGTAGAAAAAAATTCAATCAAAGTAGAAGAAGAAAATCAAAAAGTACAAGAAAAGGAGGAAGTAGAAAAGAAGAAAACGAAGTAGAAGACAATGAAGGACTTGAAGAAAAACGAGAAAAGGAAGTAGTATATGTAGCAGAAGAAGAAAAAGTAGAAGTCAAAGAAGAAGGAAAAGAATAACAACCAACCACAATGTGACAAAGGCGTGTCCCGGGCGTGTCATTATTAAGACTGCAATAACTGGAACAAAGCGTCCTTTTTATCATCACATGCTCGCCTGCTAACAAGTGTCTTCAGTCCCGCAATTCAAGATGGCAGCAATAAACAGTAAATACTCTTTGTGTTTTTGTCACAGCTTCCTGTTGACTGGAAGTCCCATCGGGAGACTTGCCTTGGAGCGTTCGCTTTCCTCTTCGCATCGCGTCCCATCGCTCTCTCTCTATCGCTCTCACTTTCTCGCTCTCTCGCGTACGCGCACAAACAGAGGACAGGAACACTGTCTACTTTATGCTCCGCAGATGAAACGCATTAGCAAATGCATGGCGGGGGACACTGAACGGAGGGAGGGGGGAAATCCCCGCTCGCTTCCAAAGACATCAGCATTTTTTTTTTTTTCGCAAATTTGCAATTAGTCTTAAGGGCCGGTGTAAATTAGGTCTCCTGACAAATGAACTACCGAGACGGGACGCGAAGTTTCAATAAATCCGAGAGGCTGCTCGGGGCATCGGTGTCCTTTTACTCTTCGGCATCAAGAGAGGGTCCCGAAAGGCGGATGAGGGGGAACTTCAGAACACACCCAGTGAGGAGCACTCACCGCAGGGAGTCGCACGCCCAAGTTCCTGCCTCGCCCCTCTCAAGGCTTGAATGTGGAAAAATGTATTCAGGATGGGGACATGAGAAGGGGCGGGGGAGGGCGGGGCGCCTCTCAGAAGCCCCGATGACATCGCTCTAATGTGGCTAAACGAGCTTTATGGAGGAGACCGCTTTACGCCGGTCCCGTTCTAGAGTTGCGTCTCAACCGTTATAAGCGATTTCTCATAAGTTAAAAGCGAGCGGGCGCAGTTGTTGATTTGATCTGGCGCCTCGTTGGAAAGACGTCAAATATACGGGTTTTCTTTTTAAAAGACGATCCTCGCCGAGGTGCGACGGCTAATGGAATCGGCCCAGCACAAAGTATCGGGTTCGAGACGGATTCCTGGTTACTGTCCGTTTAATCCGATTGGACAAAATAACACGGCACAATAAAGTGCTGCTTAAGGTAGGAGAGAGCCATTTGGAAAAAAAAAAAAAAAAAAGAAAAAACGATGACAAAGCGAGCAAATGTCGGACGTGGCTGCGGATAGCATTAACGGTCCATTTGTCTGCATTACCTGCGTGAAAGGCAGCAGAGACCCCGCCACGGGTGGAATGGCGGCGAGTGAGAACAGGAGGGACGACTTGACAAGGTTACACGCAGATGTAACCCTGAGATTGAATTGCTAAGCGTCTGGCTACTTAGAAAGTACTGCCTGAGAATGGACTGCCTCATGTTACAATGTGATATGTACACAATCATCTTATGAAGGGTGCACTCACTCACTAGGCAATTCTGACTGAGCTGAACTGAAATTCTGCCATATATATATATATATATATATATATTTGTGGCATATACAAGAGCTAGCTAGTGATGTAGTTAGCTAGCAAGCTAGATAGCGATAGACGAGCTAGCTAGATATATAGTACCGTTTTTTCCGCACTATAAGGCGCACCGGATCATAAGGCGCACCCTCAATTAATGACATATTTTAAAACTTTTTCAATCACAATATAGTAATACTCAAAGTAATAACAATAACTCAAATAATAACTCTAAACTGTCGATAGCATAATAACTCAATGTCAATATGAGAAACCTTGTTCAACTGTAAACACACAAAAGAAACAGGTAAAGCTTACTTTCAGTCCAATCTCAATATTGATCCATATATAGGGCGCACCTGATTATAAGGCGCACCATCGTTTTTTGGAAAAAAAATAAGGCTTTTAGGTGCGCCTTATAGTGCGGAAAACATGGTAATTAAATATCTGTATAACAGTGTTTCAAAGATTCAAAAGTATTTAGAAAACTTTTAAGGAGTATTTTGAAAACGTTTCAGCTATAAGATCCCAATGACATATTTCTATTCTTGGGCGTTTGGCTCAATATAAAACTTGACACTGTTGTTGTTGTTTTGTTTTTATTTTTACTTCATACCTGTATTTATTTTCTATTTATTGTTTTCTTCATTGGTTTTATTTGTTAGCTTACTGTTTTCACCACGTGTGCTGTTTGCATGACAAATTTTGTACTGTTATAAAGTTGCATATGAAAGTAGAGCTGATGATCGCCCCATTTATTTTTTTTAACATCTCCTAGACTTCTCTACCGCCTCCTGGGCTTCCGAGGATAAGATCCCCATGGCTGGCATCTGCGGCTACAGCATAGGCCCAGCAATGAAAGGTCACCAAGTGAATGTTTACGTTCACATAGCCTTCCACCTATGTCCAACGCGAGCCATCAATTGTGTAGGAGCGGCCCAATGGAACAATGGCACACTAAAACGTGTGACGAGAGGCGCAAAAACAAGACAGCTTTGAGATGACCTACGCAGAAGGAAGCAGCAAGGGAGGTAGTTCAGAGAGGAAACGCTGGGACAATATGTTGAATAAAAGATAAGAGGGTTGTGCTTCGCTCCAGAAAAGCATCTGCTCCGGCATTCTTTGGCCGCCGACGAGCCGCGGCGCGCACAAAGTATCGACGCGGTGCAAAAAAAAAAAAAAGCTGATAATTAAATTACACGTGTTGTGGTCGCAATGGTTTGCACATGTGAATGAGGAAGAAGAAACGCACGCTCGCATCCACTCGGGCTGAATAATAAAGTAAAAGTGCGCGCACAAAGCCTGTTAATGATGATGCTGTAAAAAGGGAAAGGAAGTCCGTGATTCCGTCTCGGCCGGCAAATTATCATTTGACGCTTTTCCAACATTTTCAACCTGGGAAACATGCGCATTTGCAAGGTTTTGCATCTGCCTGTCGGCTTTTGACGGGACACGTCGCTTTCCCTTATATTAGTGATTATTCAAAGTAGGTTGTTGCTCTGCTTTGTTTATGTCCCCAAAATAAGTGCAGAAGAATTGACGAATTTAATTTTACAAAGGCAATTCAAGTCAACATGCATAGATCTACAAAGTAATTGATGTGTACTTCAGTTTCTTGATGAAATGCTACCATGGACACAACATAACATAGTTCTGATATCATGTTCAAGCACCAATCAGGGCAGAAAGAAATTTCTCAATTATGCTACAATTTACATATGGCGCCTATTGCTAGTGTTTAGCTGCGTCTTGCATGAATTAACCCGCAATTATGCAAATACTCGAGAGCTCCATATAGGCTGGCGTGATATGATGTAAATGACTTTTTGATGCAGACAGCCTGACGCAGTTGCCGTTCCTACTGATCACTTTTTAACAAATCTGCTGGCTGGGAACTTCGTCTCATATCCTCGAACAAAATTTATGGTTGGAGGAGGAGGAAATAATGTGCTGCTTAGCACAGTTTCAATTGAAGTTGCTTTTTATTTTTCCTATTCATTTATTTTATTGTATTGATATTCTTTATTTTGATATTATTTATCAAGATTTATTTGTTATATGTATTTTTTATTATATCGCCCAGTTACAGCAATATCCTCTCTTCTGACTGAACTCGCCTGCATGTTTAGCACCGACAAATTTATAGAAAATGGATGATGGATATTTTCTACGGAACACCGACAGAAAAGTGGAGTTAAGTAGCAGTTCAGACTCAAAATCAATACTTCAATTGCGTCTTCTTCTGTCCCCCTTTGTTTGATTGATTTTAGTGAGCATTTAAACACATTGCACATAATTCATTTTTACAATCATATGTGTATCAAATTGACATCACAAACTTTTATCAAATCTTATTCAATTTTATAAGATCTTTGAGCACAGCCTTTGCTTCACATCTTTTCAGTTATATTTCATAGTTGTGCCATAAATTGAGACGTGATTAGTAAAAATAAACTGAAGATAAGCCGCAGTGGACTATGAGCCAACGGGCTCAAATCGTGAGAAAAAAAAAGTTGTTGCTTACAGTAAGAAAAATACGGTAATTTTGATCGGAATAATCATTATTGTATTCAAATTTTCTTCAGGATGTCTGAAGACTAAAAATACGCAAAGCAGCATCCCTGATGAACAAGGATTTTGGGATATCAAATACCGGCCTGTAGCGCAAGAATAACGGGAATTTACACTTTATCGTCTTTAACTTACCGAAAGGCCTTCAAGTGCCGCTAACAGCCTATTCCTGCAGCGCATCAAGCCTCGGTTTAGCAATAAAAAATGGCCCGGCGTCTTGGCCCGGCTCTGCGCTCGACAGCCCAGTCCCTGTCCTAATTGAGTCATCCCCGATGCGCAGCTCAGACCTTATCGTATCACGCTTTCTAATTGAGCCGCGCTGCTCGGCCAAGACAATGCGCCAGGAGCTCCGCCGAAGTTATTAATTTTCACTTTGTCCGAAGCTCTGTCCCAATTAGGTCCCCTGACTGGGGCCGACAGGGCGGCTAACGCGATTACGGGACAAGCTTATTAGTCCGCGGTAGCGTCGGCGAGCGGGGGGGTTGAGAAGGGGTACAACCTCGGAGGGTGATTACCGCCTTCATTTCTGGCTCCAACCGGCACCATTAATTTAAACGGGCGCTCTTATTTCCGATCGCTCGTCTTAAATATCGGAAAAAGTCTCGGGTCTGCCCGGTCCCTTCTGCGAGCGAACCGGGCGGCGGCGAAGGCGCCACGGATGGCGGGAACGGTGGAGGAGAAAGCGCGCGAGCCGGCGCGCAGGCAAAGTTCAGCGCACGCCAGGAGCGATGGCATCAATCCAGTCCTGGCGCTCGGCCACGTCACAGCGAACTGGCAGAGGTGATTTGACGAGCCCCGGGGAGAAACCGGTCTTCCCAATTAAGTATCACCGCCCCGAGTCCGTCTTAGTTTTGTTTACTTCTTCTCAGGTTCTTTTTTTTTTTTTTTTTTACTTAGTGTAACTGGCCTGCAACCACTCGCATTGCCGATTACTGCGGTAGATATTCTGAACTGTCATAGAATTCCATCAAAAAGTTGTCATAAGAGTAGGCAAAAGTAAAATAAATTGAGCAGCAGTGGGAAGTTAAGAAAAAGTACCCATGAAGGATTTGACCAGGGAGTCTCAATGTGTTCCTACCTTTTTTTTTTGTTGCTCCTGGGGTGTGCACCTTGGCCATCGGAGGGCAGTATTTTCCTGTCACACAGACACAAATGAAGAAGAGTTTTACCCCTAAGTGAAACAGGCGGTGACGATTATGCGGGCGATGAATCGAATTCATTCAATGAAATATTCATTTTGAAAAGCAACTATTTCAAAATTAGCTAAATTGTGAAATCAAGGTTTTGCAAGTGGCTTGACTCTGGAAGGGTTATTTACCAGGATTTTTTACAATCGATGCAAAATACTAAAGTACTTACAGTATAATTGTTAAATTCAGATGAAAGCTACTTTAAAATCACTACACAATATTGTTGTCTGAATCAATTTGTTTCATTTACTATTTTAAAAAGTGCCCGTTTGAAAATGAGCAATGGATTCTGGGTTTTGCACAAGTGGCAGAAAGCTGGATAGGACGTGTTTACATTAGTTACTAATGACTTCATTTGGGCTCAAAAAGCCCATCTGGGGAAAATAAGAAAGCTTCAGGTGGGAGGAGCCCCCATCCCAGCCTCAACTGTCCCTGAAATGACCAAATTTCCAAATCCGGTTTTATGGCCATGATCACAAATTTTGCAATACCCGAGACTGTTGTATGACTTTCGAGGATTTGGGATTTTCATCCCTTGAGCGGTATTTTTTCCAATCCTATGATATTTACATCAAAGGCATTTCACATCATAAGGGAAGACATTGAAAGAAAGACACTAGGGGGCTGAAATTTCACCCAGATGGTGACAAGATGGCACAACCACTTCGTTTTCACAGTAGCAGGAGTGTGCCATCGCTTGACTAAAATACTGCGAGAACGATGTGGAAAAAAAAAAAAAGACTCAAAAATGCTCCAATTACTGCACAAGGGTAAAATCTGGATTTTCTCTTTTTAGGGAATTCAGCTACTTTAGGTCCCTAAAACTTTCTGTAAGGAAAAAAAAGCGGCTGATGGTGCTTCTTGGCTTGAAGTTGTCCGCAACCGCAGCATGTATCCACGGCCGGCCTTTCATCTCGAGCGCCACGGCTGCTGCGTTCAATCAGAAGCTATCGCGAGCTTGAAGAGTTTTGAAGCCATCTCGTTGAAGCGATTGCTCAGATGGCGCCTTCCATCGCCCTGAGTGCAAAAAATTACAAGCCCACTCCAGTGCCCACGGGGGCCGTTTTAATGACAGCTCACCACGACTGGGCTTCACCCACCGCGATTAAGGTTAGCCTTCATGATCAGAGGCAGCGGCGTACAAACACTTAGTCCAGGAAAACAAGCGAGCGAGAGCGTTCTGACATGAAGACACCTGCCCACTCAGCAAGTCCTTCAACACTCTTTTTTTTTTTTTTTTTTTCTATTTTGTTTTGTTTTTTGGAGGCCACGGGGGCCTCGTCGCCGCTAGCTGCCCGGCTAACAAGTGCGGCGTCCTGCGGATGAGAGAAGAGTGACAGCGGCCTGGCAACATGAAAAATAAAACTCCTCTGATTAATATTTCATTTCGGAACTTGGGCCTTTGGATGTCTCCAAACTTGTCTTAGATGACTTAGTGCTGAGGCTACAAAAGTTAAAGCATCAATTCTTCCTTCCCGAATGTGTCAACTGCAAGTTGTTGTGGTTATTTATTTTTTTTTTTGCTAGCAGGTCAAATATTTTCATCGACAAAGAAGTCTGTGTTGCTTGTTGCAGTTATTTTTGCACGTAATAAAATGGTCCTAAATAATAAGACTCCAATAGTACTAAGAATCCAAAACACTAATATATATATATATATATATATATATATATATATATAATTAGATCGACCTATATGAGTAGTTGGAGGCCGATAACTGATATTTAAAGTTGATATTCATTTGCAGTATAAGTTTAAATATTACCGTATAAAAACTAATAATGCAAACACCGAACTACAATGAAATGCCTCAAGCATGTTTATTGAAACACTCAAATAGAAAATAAACTCTCAAACCCGGAAACGGAAAGAGTCATTGGCAAAAACCGGACTTTGATCGGCAATACGACGAAAATATACCTTTATATCAATACTCATACGTTTGAAATGCAATAAAATGAAACGTACGGCATTTCGGCTTTATAATTCACAGATGGCATCAGATAGCATTCTGTTCAATAGCGTGGTTGTCCGGAAACCCCGAAACGGAAACCGGGAGTACTTCTATCGGTAAAACCTTTCCTTTACTCATAAAAAAACAATAAAAGTAATCATCTATCGAAACACAACACTCATTTAACATATAGAAACTATTTTCTTCTCATTATTTGAAACAAAAAACATCCCTTGAAATCAGACTTAAAGGCAACACATTTTTATAAATTTCTTCATATCGGCCAGTCGGAAAAAAAAAAAAAAAAATATATATATATATATATATATATATATATATATATTTATATATATATATATAAATTTCATTTTATCTCTGCTTGATTACCTTACTATACATTTAGCATTTTTAAAAAACTAGTTTCATTTTTTTTTTATTTTGTTTTTTCTTGTTCTGTTTTTGGGGTGGAGGGGGCCTTAAAGTGTTGATAGATTTTTATTGCACATTTGAAGAAAAATTGCATTGATACTCATTAATAAAGTCTTCATTTGAATAGCTGCTTGAGCATTTTTTCCCGGATTTTCACCGCGTGCAGCTACGAGCCAAAATAAAAACACCTGATGGCCTTTTTGCACCAAAAAAGTGTGTCTGTTATTAGATCTTTTCAAATGTTAGCTTGAAGAAAATAAGAAGGACGCGCAAATCAATAATCAACAAAGTCCAATTATGGAAAAGTGCAGATTGAGGATCTGATGTGATGCCAAGCACACTCTTGCCTAAAAACATTTTTTTTTTTTTTTTTGCTTACGCAAACAAGACAAACAAGAGACAAATATGAAATTCTAATGTTGGGAGCCACAAGCTATTTGAGCGCGGTGCGACTGGCTCCGCTCGGCACACGTGAGACCGTATTCAAATGCGGACCGGGGAGGTTGATGAAAAATGTATCTCTTGATAAACCATTTCCATTGAAGGCGCATTATGGAGCCCGACAACAGCAGCTCTCCAGTTTCTATTACCATAATGTAATTGGGGTCACAAAAGTGGCTTTGAATGGAGTCCAAGACAAAAAAATCTCCGTTATATGTTTGCGTCGACCTTTAATTTCGCGCCTTAAACAATCCTCGGCTTCCGCGGGTCAACCCGGCTGATTATTCACAGAGAAAAACTAGCGGCCGTCGACTACGGACGGCCACATTCCTCGGCGGCCCCCCCGCGCATTTCAATTTGTCTTAGAGCAAGTTAAAAAAAAGCTTTAAATAGCGCAGCCGTGGCCTCTTTTCCCACACAGGTCCCGGCGAGGTGAAGAAGAAGCCCACTCCTGCCACCAGAACGGCGGATACGGCGGGGTCTTTTCGAGAGGTTAAAACATTCCGCCGGAGGAGGAGAACCGAGGAGGCAGGAGTGGGGGGTGGGGGGTGTCGGGGTCTTTTAGAAAACAGTCCCTCACAGCCAAGCGAAAACGGCGCTCGGATTCCTAGCAGCGAGTGCCAGGTGGTCACAGGATGAATTCGCGCGGGGTTGCGCGCTACGCGAAAGGCGGAGATTATCACACGGCTACGCGGCCCCGGGCCACGCCGGCGCGGGCCGATCGCAGGCCCGGGAGAGGCCGCGTCGGTGAGGGTCCGCTCCGTAGAGACGCGCGAGGGTACGGCGGGAAGGGGGCGGGGGGGGCGGCAGACGGTTCACGCCGCTACAGGCGGACCTCCCGTCGGGACGGCAGAGGCCCGAAGGCCACGGGCGCACTCGGAGAAGAGCGCGCCGGCGGAGACGCACAACAAGTTTCTTTGAGCGGATCCTTGGCAACGGGCTTCCTTGTCAAGGGACCGGCGGTCCCCGGGAGCGAAGGGTTAATCTCAAACGAGAGAGCGCGTACGCTTCTCCGACGTAACCCCGGAGTTAAGTCGGGCGAGCGGCGCTCGGAAAAAGCCGGAGTATGCGTGCGTGCGGCCCTCCAAAGGTGATGCGGACCAACAACGCGTTGAGCCTGCCAGAAAATGTGCTACGTGCAAACTTGTGTCATTGTGGTGCTTGTCAGGATTGGAGGACGGGTGGAAATAGAAAGTGTCTTCGGCAAAGAATAAAGCCAGAGACACGTATACTGATAATCCATCCCCCTGCCAGCGTACGTACATACGTACGCTAAAACCAATCGGAGAGCATTACGTATTATGTACCATACCTACCCTAAAACCGATCGGAGAACATTACGTATTACGTATCATGCCTACCCTAAAACCAATCGGAGAACATTACATATTTCGTACCATACCTACCTTGGTAGAAAAAAAACCAAATCGGAGAACATTACGTATTATGTGCCATACCTACCCTAAAACCAATCGGAGAACATTACGTATTACGTACCATACCTACCCTAAAACCAATCGGAGAACATTACGTATTACGTACCATGCCTACCCTAAAACCAATCGGAGAACATTACGTATTACGTACCATACCTACCCTAAAACCAATCGGAGAACATTACATACTACGTACCATACCTACCCTGGTAGAAAAACAAAACAGAGAACATTACATATTACGTACCATACCTACCCTAAAACCAACTGGAGAACATTACGTATTACGTACCATATGTACGCTAGGAGCGATAAACGATGGATTACGTACGAAAATAAAGCCCATAATCGAAACTGACTAGTGAACCGTATGGTGCGGAAAATACCGTATCTCATCCTTCGATATGGTTTTAGAGTCCACTAAGGTTGAACGTGGGTTGGACTGGATGAGCTTTTAAACAGCAAAAACACATTTCCAATGAAAAACGAATAGAAATCGTGATTAGATTATCACGTTAACAGTTACCATGTAGTGTCAATAAAAAATAACCATTTAATTCACGCATTAGCGATGTACATCACACATGTAATAATGTCCTTTGAGACATAGATGATATTTCACCAAGTAAACTTGAGAGTGGAGCTGACCAACAGCTACTTTGATGTTCATAACTTCCTGTTTTTCTTCTTGATGAGGAAACTGGTAATGTTCTGTGCTTGAAAGCCCCCTACTGGTTAAAATATGAACGCTTCAGAGCAAGCCAAAATAGATCGTTTGTAGTGTCAGGTTATATTCCTGGATAAAAAGCCCTATTTCTTTTTGGGAAGTTCTTTCCCTTACTTTGAGATGCTCCATGTGCTAATATTGACAAATTAAAACCTGCTAATTCGGTATTGTCAAATGTATGTTTTTATTTCTTGTCATACAGTTGATGTCTGACAGTTTTTGAGCGTTATGTTTTCAGTGGCACGGTGTCAGAGTAAACGTCTCATCCTAGTTTTAGAGTTTAGTGCTTGGGACTGACTCAAGTTTCTTTTCAGGTTTAGTTTCCAAGTCGATTTTCCGGAGTTCTGGTTAGGTTTTGCCTTTTTTTTTTAGTATAAAGCGTTTCTAATTTTGCCCCGTCTGTTCCTCGCGTTAAGAAATGCATTTCGCAACATGTGAAAAGTTCAAGTGATAAAGATTTGCTTCATTTTTGTTATAATCAAATTTAGGCTTCTTGTAAATGCCAAACTTTTTGAAAATTTGCTGTTTTTTTTGTTTGAAATTGCAAAACACGCACTTTGTATTTAATGCAAACTTAAAAAAATTTCAAACTCATGACTCGAGGGGCCAAATTTGACCCAACACATCATATAATGTGGCCTACAAAAGCATATTAAGTATGTGTGTAGTAATTGTAAGCTTATTTTAACCGAAAATCTGTATTGAAATTAACTGATTTACTGCCAACACTGTAAAAAAGGATCTTTAACGTTTATATTCGTCAAAGGCAGTGAATGAACTTTTTTAACAGTTGTAAACTGACATGTATGCTTGCCATTTTTTTTCATGACTTTCGATCTCAAATTTGATCGTGTACATGACTATGACGTCCATTCGTATAGAAAGTGACCTTTCTAACGCTACCAATTCGCAAGTGTTTCCCATGTTGTTTCTACCATCATTTGAGTGCTGTTCACTTTCATGTTGCGGTATCTTTACTCATTCTACATAAATTATTGACTGGCTAATTTGGTCCACAGGTCCTGTGAGACGCCGCAGCGTCGGCATGACAGCTTTATCTATTAGTCGGAGGCCAATGACAGCCTTGTTCCGGCTTCTCTGCGACGATGTGTGCGTGGAGTGTCGGGGAGAGAGTGTGGATTGGTGGGTGGGGCTGAGTTGGGTGGGGTGGGGGGGGGGGGGGGGGGGGGGCGCTCATTCTCGGTTGCATTAGCACAGGGAGCGGGACTGGGACACATCAACATCTTAATCAATACGCGAGAGTCAATTACTGAGGAAGCGCGTGCTTAAGCAAGATCTGATTATTGGGTTCATGTTCAGTCCACAAAATGGACCAAATCAATGTGATGTGATATGTGCTATATACCCAACACACACCCGCATACGCACCGCTTCTCCTGTCACCTCCCCCTCTGCTCCATCTCCTGACCACACTGTCACCAATCTTCTCAAATTTCTCCCAGAGAGAAGGTAGGGATGCCGATCAAAGGGACAAAGAGGATGGATTGATATCCGCGCAGCAGAGATGTGATTAAAAATTTATATTAGTCTCTGTATTTATATTCCTCAAATCTTGTTCTCATAGACCGCCGTGGGCGGAGCCTAAGGGGCGGTGCTAAGAGAGCCCATTGCGACAATAAAAGCACCGTTCCTATTATAATTTGTGAAAATTGCTCACTTGGAGGTTGTATTTTCTTTGGTGGAAGCAGCACTTCATCACCAAGGCATCATATTGCACTTACATTAATACTGTACATACATATGCCGTCATGAAACACTCCAAATAAGTAAATAAGGGCAGTGGTTCTTAACCTTTTGTCAGTGATGTACCCCTTATGAAATGTCCCCCTCAACCAGTGCAAAGCAATTTGGGGTTTATAATAAATAAACAAATAAGTAATTAAAAAAAACATGCCATTCATTTCTGATTTATTAAACTTCAGACCCTTTCTAACTTGATTTGTATCGGTCCACAAAAAAATAATCAACCTAAAGTGTCCTCTTATGGATCATAAAAGAAATCTGTTATCAAAAAGAAATAACCATTAATGACTATTTAAAAAAAAAAAAAAATCAATATGAAGTGACAGACCTGTCCTCAAAAAAATAAAATAAATAAAAATAAATAAAAATAAAAATGAATATAAATAAAAATAAAAATAAATAAAAATAAATAAAAATAAAAATAAATAAAAATAAATAAAAATAGATTAAAAATAAATAAATAAATAAAAATAAAAATATTAACAGGACATAAAGTGAGAGCTCTTGTCACAAAAATAAATCATTAATTTAATTATGAATAAATATTTGTCTCCACCAAAAAATAAACAAAGTGTTAGACCCGTTCTCAAGAATAAATATAGATAGCGATGAGATGATACAAATGAGCAAGATAGTGCAAAGTGTTATGTAGTGCACAATACGATGTAAATAAACAGACCTTTAAAAAAAAAAAGTCCATTTGAGAGCTGTTTGAAAACGCTGTCATCATATAAACAAAAGAGTCAAAACGCATGATTGGCTACAAAGCGGCCACACCTCAACCGCCATTCTTCAAGCTTTTGCTTCGGCGGATGCCTTTTCACACCCATCTCAACATCTGGCAGTCACATTTGCTTTTACCCACAATTCCACTGCTGTCAGTCAACTCAAGGCGATGGATTGGACGTGACGCGCCGCCACGCCTCAGCACTTAAAAAAAATACTTTTTTTTTTTCGTTTCAGCAACACAACAAAGGTGGACAGCTAATAGAAGGAAAACAAGCGAAACACTAGCTCAGAGATTTTTAACTAACATTTAGATTTGATTTCTTCTCACTGTTTTTTTGTTTTTTATCTCATAGAACGAGGCACCAGTTGCCAGCGGCTGAATCATAGCAATATTGATTTGATTATGTAAAAGCTCGGCGGAACCTCAAGCCAGATGCAGAAATAACTCCTCACCTGGGTCCAGTGGGAGCACGCGCACACACGCGCGCGCACACACACATGAACCGAGAGTGAGAGAGGACAAAGAGGCAACGCCGGGGGAGAGATGCTGGGATAAAAGCATAATTGCTCTCCTGTACTGACAAAATAATTTGGAGCCCCGATTTTCCAGGTATTGTGGCGCTTCCATTTGTGGCTTCCTGCTCCCTCTTTCACTTTGCTCTGGATGATAATTAACACGCTACACTGTACTGGATTAGGAAATGGCACTTATGAACTCGCAAGGAAAGGCGGCTACTACAAAATGTGTGTGTGTGTGTGTATCGCGGTTGATAGAAAAGCAGGCAAGAGAAAGGCGGCATGTTTTTTGCTCCGTGATCTGTGGCACCCTCTTCTGGAGCCACAATCTGACTGTCTATAGTCCACAGTGCCTGTCATTTCACATTTGCGCTATATATATATATATATATATATATATATATATATATATATATATATATATACATACACCTCTTATGACCCCTTATATATACACCCCTCATATATATATATATATATATATATATATATATATACACACCTCTTATGACCCCTTGTATATACACCCCTCATATATATATATATATATATATATATATATATATATATATATATATATATATATATATATATATATATATATATATATACATACACCTCTTATGACCCCTTATATATACACCCCTCATATATATATATATATATACACACCTCTTATGACCCCTTGTATATACACCCCTCATATATATATATATATATATATATATATATACACCCCTCATATATATATATACATATATACATATATATACATACACCTCTTATGACCCCTTATATATACACCCCTCATATATATATATATATATATATATATATATATATATATATATATATATATATACACACCTCTTATGACCCCTTATATATACACCCCTCATATATATATATATATATATATATATATATATATATATATATACACCTCTTATGACCCCTTATATATATACACCCCTCATATATATATATATATATATATATATATATATATATATATATATATATATATATATGGGAAATTTTGAAGTGTTTTTCTTTATGTTAACTAGTGATCACATTTATACCATGATGCTAACCCAACCAGCAGCACCCACCAAAGCTCAAACAGTTTTTTTAGGGTATTCAACTTGCGAGGACTTACTGAGGATACCACAAGTCGAAGGTTTGTGTTTGTTTGCTTTTTCATGATAAAAAAATACGAATCGGAGATTTGAACTTACTGTAAGTCATTGATTTTATGAATAAATGTTGATGGAATTATTTGGAAAAAAAATGTTAATCAAAACAAAGTTTATCATGAAGAGTTTTCAAAAGTAGCTGCCCATCTTGTTTGAGCATTTTCTCGTTCAGCATTGTGACGTTGATGATACTTTATGACCTGGAATTACTTTTTCTAATATCACATCACTGTACTGAAGCAGATACTTTCTTTTTCGTCCTAATTTAAATCCTTTGAATAGGAGTTCTTTTGTCACCGTTTTTTGTTGAGTTGCCGTTCGTAAAACGTTCAAAGTATTTATTTTTAATTTTATTTTGAATACGCTTATTTCACGCTACTTATTTCCATTATGTCTGCAAATTTTCAGGGATTTTTTTGGTCATTATTGCTTACATAATTATTCTCCCTTCATTCATTAAATCATTGTTTGTTTGTGCACACGAGGTTAAGTGCTTTTTAAGGCTGAAAAATTACTGAGAAGTACATTCACGATATCTCCTATAATGGGTACGAGAGAATAGGAGGGGACCACTTGGTGAAAAATTTTACAAGGGAGTGCGAAAAGGATGAAAACAAAAAATGGCACCCAAGTAATACATGTTTTGCTTTGCACAAAAAAAGCCAACAGGCAAAAACTTTGTGCTCAATTTCGTCTAATCCTTTGATCTTTACATACTAGGGAGCTGAAATTTCACCCGGATGGTGAAAACAGGTCAAAGTTCAACATGGTTAACACACTAGCAGGAGTGTGCCATCCACTGTGAGAGTAATGTGGGACAAAATGACCAAAACTGGTCAAAATCCTGCATAAGGGTTAAAAAAAACAAAACGGGCAAGTTCTCATTGGTTCTATGGCCACATAATTTTTCCATATATACGGTCCTCAGTGGACTTATAAAAAGTGAAATAGCCCTGATAGGAACACGGTTCCCTACTGTTGCTCTAATGCGCGACAACGGCAGCAATCCGAGGCGAGACGCTCTCGGCCGGGCACTAATTGGGCCACCTTTGTTCCTCCGCCTCGGTGCATTATGGGAGCCACGTGTCCGGGGGGGCCCTGTCTTTAACCGCCCTAAATTACCATTCCAGCTCAGTGAATCTCCGTCCCAATCAAACGACTGGAACATTGTGGTCAAGCCGCTGTAATTGGCTGGCGTCCCATGTAAAAAAACACTAATCAGATCACATGAGGAAAAGGAGGAGGCTCTTCAAACGGGAAGATGAGCTTTCAACCAATCTATGCGAGCGTGTGATTAGGTGGACGAAAAAAAAAAATGGACCGCAACCACCGATCTCATTATATGGACCAAACGCACCCGCCTCCCCCCTCCCCTTTTGTTCTCTTGTGCATATTTTTTTAAAGTCGGCCACACTTGCAGTTACAAAAAAAAAAGCAGCTCTCATATTAATGACAATGAAAACGCTGCCCTGTTTGCAAACAGGAAGTGAGCCTTTGTTCAAATGTATTTGAGAATACGGTGGGCCGTTTATTTCGACGTTTTATGAGGTGATTGACGTCAGAGAGAAAAAAAAAAAAAAGTCAGTCCCAAACTTTATTTTTCACGGATCATTAAAGTTAAAGGCTCCCCTCAAAGCTTTTACACGTTGTAAAAATGTTACTGCGTTGCGTTTTTCTTTCACTGCTGATAAGTTCGGTAAGGTTTGAAATGAGTATAGGCAGAAAAAGAACTTCATTTTTGGCAGCCATTTTGTTCTTTCAACGGCTGGAAAAATGTCCCTGTGAATTCCAATGAACAGTACGGGAAATTAAAATGTTGGATTTGTGGATGGTTTTTTTTTCTCACTAAACAAGCAAAAACAATAAATACAATAAAAAAAAAAAATACAACACCAAATTCAAAGTTTTTTTTTTTTAAATGCAACATATGCAAGGTATTGTTTTCTAGTTTTGTTATTAACAAAAAAAAAGCTACAATGGAAAAAAACAAACTTAAAAAACACTATTAAAGAAAAAAATTGTCACTATAGAAATTATTTATAAAAATATTAAAAGTTTTCCCCACTGTAAGTCAATTTATCGTTCTAAAAAGTTAAGATCTTTTTTTTACTAATAACTGAATAACAAAACAAAAACACACTGAAAATAACTACTTCACTTTGTGAAACCATGATTTTTTTTTTTTTTATTCTGGATTATTTGTTCTGTTTATTGATCATATTAGATTTACATGCACCAATCATAGCAGTGCTTCCAATTACATGAATACCAGCTGATTATTGACCATAAAAGCAATCTATTCTATGTAGAAATTTATTTCAATTAAAAAAATAAAGACATATTGAACGTGTGATAAAAAATAAATAAAAAATACTAAAAGGACTATGTATGTATATCTGTATACGTACTGTATAAGTACATGTAAAATTAGAATGGTGCAGTACAAAATTTAAGTTATCCCAAGACTTTTTTCTAGTTGTAACTAATAAATGGCAATAAATTTCAAACTATCACAAAAAACATGCAATTCATAAAAATATATAACATCTATCACAACTACAAAAAGAAAAGTTACGATTTTTGTCAAAACTGGGCATTAATAAGGTCTAGGGTGGCATATTAACCACGCTTTCAAAACTAACCTGCATTGACAGGTTTAAAAGTAAACATCAATTCCAGTCGCACATAAACATATTAGCAAGCTAATCTACATTGACTTTCAATCGGGTCAAGAAAATAGAAGCGGTTGCACCAAAACAAAAGAAGTGTATCTGTTGGTTTGGAGCACTTAACACAAAATGGTATTTTTTAAATAAATGCCAGCTACTTTATTTTGTAATTGAACATTAACCACGCAGATCTTGAGCAATTGCTTCGAAATTAACCTCAGTGAGAATCCCCTCACTGTCAGTAACCCTTCACAAATTTATAAAAAACGTTTTATTTCATATATAAATATATCTATATTTCATATATATATATATTTCATATATATATATATATATTTCATATATATATATATATTTCATATATATATATATATATATATATTTCATATATATATATGAAATATATATATTAGTGCTGTCAAGTAAGTGATTTTAATTTTAAAAATGAAACAGAAAATGTTATGTTAGCTGTCAGATTTGGTACAAGTTCTAGTCTAGTTGTTGAGATAATCACTGACTTAGATTTTGAGAAAATGTGTTTTTAATTAAAATTTTAAGCAATAGAAAACGTTTCAAGTTTGGTTTGCATTTTGGTTCGAAGAGGATGAGAAGACTCACATTCACAGAATGCACAAAAGTGGAAATCTTCGGAAATGGGATTCATTCTCAAACTAATTGCTTCATTTTTATTGCCCCGGGGGGGAAAAAAAATAGGATTTTTATCCAACCCATTTTCTTCCACGTCATTCTCACAATATTAGAGCCAAGGAATGGCACACCTGGTAAAGTAATAACCAAGTGGTCGTACGATGTTGAAATCTGACACGTTGTGGGTGAAATTTCAGCTCCCAATGTCTTCATACAATGCTTTCCATTGATGTAAAATGCCTTTGACGTAAAGATCAAGAGATTGGCAGAAATACGGCAAAGGTTTATTGCGCCATCTGTACTCATCCAATCTTTTTTTCACAATCACGAAAAACGACCTCATTATAAAACGCAAAGAAAGCCGCTCCAACGGTATCGCATTACGCGCGCGGAATCCCGAGCGTGCAGCCATGCATCAAGCCGGCCACACGCAAACAAGAGTAGCTACATCCGTCATCCGCGCTGACACAAACAACCGTACGGCGCCATAAAAGGCGCATTTGTCACCTCGCGTAGCCATTCGTCAGGAGACCATCATTCATACTTTCTAACGGCCTCCCGCCCGGCTCCTCTGCCTAGTCGCCGGCGGTAATGCTGTTTAAATGCCCGGCGGAGCAGCGCACAACACCAGATAGCATCCATCTCCACCAATCAGTCCATCAGTACCTGTGAGAGCCCCAGAGAGCCGGCGGATTAGGCCAGTTAGGGTGCTTTCTGGTCCGGTTAGTAGATTAAGATCTCCTCGCGCACGAGGGTCGATGGATTGCTGCTAGCGTAGACATAAACTAGCATTTTTTTTATGCTGTGGTGGGATTGCGTCATCTCAGTGGTACCGGCAACTCGAAGATGTAGCAATATTGGTTTTTATAGGACTCGTGTAGATGTAAAAGAAAAATTAGAAGCCTTAATATTGACGCCTCTACTCAAGAAGCAGTTCGACAGGATGACCAAATCAAATATGCAGTGACTTCTCACCAAGAACAATTTATCACAAATTTCATCACGGATCAATTTCTGGTGATGTTGTTTAAATAATGCTAAATCTTGGCTTACAGTTCAACAGTTCTAAAAATGTCAACGCACTCACCATTATCCAATCTATTTTTCAGCCCCAGTCTTGTGACAATTTGGTAAAAATCGTATCCACCTCCAAGCCAACAACTTGAGAAAATGCAGATATTCTGCATATGCGTATGTGTCATTTTCATCTTTTTAATATTACATTTTTAAAAGTATATGAATCCAGCCATTGATTCAGATGTTTTCAGCTTTATTTCATAGTTGTTCCGCAAAATGACAGATAGATACACACAATTGTAATGGTGGACTGCCTCCTGGATTGCACATAAGCCGCAGTGGACCATAAGTCACAGGGCTCAAATGATGAGAAAAAAGTTGCAGCTTATAGTCCAAAAAATACGGTCCTTAAATATTGGGCCAGTGCTTTTTTCTGGCCCGTAATATGAGTAATTTCTACATGGACTATTTCAAGAGTGCATATTACAAACCACGCCTCCTGTATGCTTCCACTTGTGCAAAACCTCCATTTCACAATTAGGCAAATTTTAAAAATGCCAAATTTCTCAAGTTAATTCAATGTATTGCCCCGTCCTACCATGCGCGCAGTCACTGATCTGATAATCACTTTTTAGGGAACTTCCCGAGGTCACTGCAGGTATACAAGCTTTGAAACATTTCGAATTTCGAAACACTGACAAAAACAAGCAAACACTGCAATTATAAGCCGATCCTCTACACATAAAAACACTGTACAAATGGCAATAAAGTGGATAATGACCCCGGGATGCCAATGTAATATATTCACCCCGGCTTTTTAATTGTAGCCGCGTTTGCCCTCCCCGTTTCATGTTATGGGGTCAGGAGCTTTAAACTTTTCACAGCTGCGCGGAGAGGAAAAAGGGGACAGCATCCCGAGGCGCTTTTCGGTCGCCGTGCCAGCGCCAAAGACTTGGATTCATTAGGCGCTTTTTGCAGAGCAAACATTACCTTACATGGCGCGGCCATATGCTGGCAAGGACCCGGCTCTCGCCTTGTTTCAATTACACCGAATCAAACATCGCAGGTATGCTAGGCACAAGGTCTTTATAGGAAGACGGCGAGGGAGGGAGAGCGGGATTTACGAAGGCCCGGCCTCCCCGCTGGCCTGTGAAAGCCAGCTTTGTTTTATTGGAGGACTATTGTAAAACATTAACAAAAGAAAGTGGTAGTTTGGCCGGGCGACAACGCCGTTTGTCTTCCGACTATTACAGTCGGTGTACAAGTTTAGAGTAGAGGTTCCCCCCTTTGATTTTACGCGACTTGTCAGCCTTGTGAAAACGTCGAAAAACATTAGAGGCGGATTACGCGTCGCACCGACGATGTATGCGTCTCATTACCGACTTGGAGTGATCCCCGCCACGCAGGGCCCCGTTGGAGTAATGTTTGCGGGACTCCTGCGGCGAACTCTGTGTTGCCCCGAAAGCTAATGTGCTCATACGTGTACCGCTTTATTAGCAATGAGGTAACGGCACTGGAAAGTGATGAAGGGAACGCTTCTATGATGTGACTTGTGCGAAAGGCTTTAGATGGCAAGATTGAGCGCCAGCATGCAAAAAACTGCACATGAATCGAATGAGCGCCATCACCTTCAAACAAAAAAAGGGCATGGGATTAATATGCATGCCGTGAAATTGGGACGACAATAAAATCCCCGTTCAATTTTGAAAATTAAATAAGTACTTTGACTCAAAACGCTCAGGGAAAATGAATACAGCTAGCGTTAGCTTTGGCGGCGGGCATTTTCTTACTCGCTTTTTTCCGATGCCAGTTTTCACCATTCACGCTGCGTAAACGAGACATTTTCTGGTGTTTTAATCTGACAAGATCTCATCCAATCCATAATAAGCATGTTTTACTGCTGAAAATTGCTAAGTAAGTATCCCTTTAACCTAGTGCTTGTCAAATAGTGGGGGGCGCGAGGTGATGCCGGGGGGAGCGTGGATGATCCCAGGAAAAAGGCTTTGTTTTTGTCATGTCGAATGTAATTGCAGTAAAGTAATAATTTTCATCATTTCCTTTTAGTTTCAGGCACTTTGGTGCACTTGCTTCTTTTTTTCCGTTTTAGACTAAGCTGTAACCTGTATAAACACGATAAAAATAATTAAGTTGTTTAAAGTTGATTTATATTGCGTTTTTTGTTGTTAATGTTAAAAAGGATACATGTGTAGGTATACTTAAACAATTATCATCAATAATAATCTTATTTATAGTCAGTGCATACTACCGCTGCAGTATAACAACAAATAGCCACGAGGAGGGTCAAAAAGAAAGCAGGAAGTGCTAAAGTACAACTTTGACAGGGAAAGAAGGTTGAGGCCCTGAGTGACTGACAACTAGCCTCGGTAAAAGCAGTACTTTTAAGCTACAACGTGATTTCGCAACACTTTGAGCGCCGCTCACATCTTGACAGCCATTCCACATCATATTGTTTTACCCTACAACAATGACACTTGCATCAAAGTTACAGAGTGTCACGTCAGCTGTTCAGCAACTTCACTCATATCTCGCCGTGCCATCTCAAATCGATAATATATTTTCCCGCCAATAAATAATGTAGGCCCGAGAAAGGACCGAATGCATGCATCGACAGTCGTCGGCAATTAGGCCAGGGCGGCCCCTGTAACTGATGACGGCGGCTCCCTCCCTGCCTCCGGCTCACACTGGATCAGCAGAAAATGAAGACTTCCAGCCACTTTGTCACCAGTAGAGGGAACGACTCCTAATGGGGGAAGGAGGGGCTACACTCCGTCCCCGCTGCATCTGCTGCTCCAAGCACTTTCTCCAGGTCAGTGGAGCAGCCTTGACCAGCTTCCAGATCCCTTTCTCTGAGCTGTTAAGATGCTCTGGTAAAGACTGCAAACCGAGGTTAGTCAGAAGGCATAGGAGTGGAGGAGTGGAGTGAGTATAAACGCCACTCAAGTCAATGAAGGCTATCTAGGCAGTGCAGCGTAGCACTAGCTAACGTGACGTGACGAACGCGGATGAATTCAAAAGTGGACTAAAAATGAACAAACAACCCGGGTTCTGCCACTGGCCAGAATGTAATTAGGTATCCGGGAGATTAATGTATGCTATTTTGAATGAAAACTGAAAACCTTTCCGTAGCTTAACCCCTGGGTGTCAGGGGATTTTTCACCAGCCTGGCTTTTATCACCACCCGACTTGGGCTGACTTTGAAAGGGTCATAACATCGTCAAATAAGTATTTATTTACTTTCAACCCCTCAATATGCTCAGTGCCATCAGCCCTTTCCATACATATGTAAAATAAGCCCGCTTAATGTATCAAAATTGTAAAAATGCAATAATAGCAAAAGTAACTACGCTGTATAATTTATATATTTTTGAATGTGAAATAGGAAGATTTATTATGTCATAATTAGAGTTTTATGACTAAGACATTTGCATTATGGGAGTATAGGCTAAGCCAATCATCGACGTAATTGAAAGGCTCGCAAATGTCATAAGTTGGCCACCAGCGCCACCCGGTGGTTTTGGGGCATCAACACAAATTTCTATTGCGTTCCGTTGGTGAGTTGCCTTGGAAAAATTGTGGGAAACTCATGATAAAACCGTGTTTTCAATGTTTAAAATTGACAATATTTCCAATTTAAATGGCAGTAAACGAGCCCGACATGGGCTAAATTAGACACCTATAGGGCGTACCTCTTGACCTCCCATCTCCAAGCATTTAGAAGGGATGGCAGGGTGGCGTATTGAAAGTCATAATGTTTTGACAATCTATGCAATGTGTTTTTTGAATGTTTTTCCTTTGATATCACGCATCGAAAACCTCAAAAAGCCCTAGTTGGATCAAATTTTCCTCCAGGGGTTAAGGTGGTTACATTTACGAATTGGCCAGTATTAGGATACTTTTGACTTGTTTAGCTTCATTGCGTGCAGCGGTTAGCATGTCCGCAGGTGGCCACCTGACCTCAAATTTAAGAGTGGAAAAAAAAAATGACATTCAGGGTCTCTTTAATACAGTCAAATGTCAAAAGTGGTCTAATTTAACCCGGATGGTATGTGAGGCCTTAGCACGACGGGACCCGAACAAGCTGCCCCGGCGGTGACAGAGACGCTATGTCACCGCCCTGCAGGTGTCTCCACGTGATGGAGAGGACTCTGGGAAACATTTATATCTCAAATCCACTTTATCGACCGCGCCGCTGTCAGAGCCCTGGCAAGCTGCTCTTAGCGAGGAGCGCGCTGACACAAGGAAGCCTCAGCACGCCAAGTACACCCCCCCCCAATCCGAATCCTCTACTCATCCACCTTTTTTAGCTGCGAGTCTGGAACCTCTTTATGGTGATTGTTTTATCAGCGATCTTGTCCGTCCCGGGGGAAGTGGGCAGCCCGCGGAGGATGACCCTCATTTTCTGAAAGCAAAGTGTTCAGTATTGATCAGTGGGAATGAGCGGCCTGTGACACGGGTTAATTTACTGGACCTGGGAAGGTTCATTGTTTCCTGTCATTCCTGAACTCATCGCACTGACCTTTATCACCCCGTCCTACAATTGTGTGTGTTTTTGAGCAGTCGTGCGTTTGTGTGTGCGCACACTTGCACATGTGACCACAGGCTGAGCACAAAGTGAAGTTGAAAATGCAATTTTTTTTGGGCTTCTTTCTGTCCCAAAATATAAAAGTGTAATAACAGGAAATAGAATAAAATTAGATTATAGGAGGAAGTCAGAATTTTGAAAGAAAAACAATCTTTTACATCCTGAGACTTTGTAAGAAATCAAAATGTAAAAGATTGTGCTTGTAACTTTTGGAAAAAGATCATTTCTTAATAACAATAGAATACTGTGTCTTAGTCCTTTGACAGACAACAGCTATTTAAACGTCACCAACGACTGCAACACGAGACCAAAATCACACAACATACAGTATGTTAACAATGGAGTAACTCACATAGCACAACCCAAAAATTCTAAGGTTTTGTTGCTTTAATCACCGATAATAAGGAGGAATGAATTACCAGAGAATGCAGAAATACAGCAAAAAAATGTGAAGAATTGAAGGAATAAAAAACCTAATCAGTACCAAAATAGTAGATGGGTAATTGTTGTTGTACAAGAACAAGAAAAACTTTTTGATAAACAAATAGTGTCAAAGATGACGAAATAGAATGATACTGTTAATATATATATATATATATATATATATATATATATATATTATATATATATATATATATATATATATATATATATTTATATATATATATATATATATATTTTTTTTTTTTTTTTTTTTTTTAACCGTGACAATCAGTATAATAAGGAAGGCAGGAAGTTCCAATGACTAACCATGACAACCGATCAGGCACACGCCTCCATACTATCGATATGTTACCGTCTTTAAGACATAATCAATATGCAATTCATAACCTGTACCAAGAGGTGGAGGTCAAAGGTGAACGTCCGTGGGTGAAAAGGCCACTTTAGTTACATGGAAAGGTCAAAGCATTAATGGGAGGCTCAATGGGGAAACTTACTAGGGCACGGCCTGACATGGACTTTGTGTTTTCACAATATGCACAACAATGAAATATTCAGAATAATTGTGTGTGATATATATATTATATTTGGCATTATCTTTCTAAAGTTTGACCAAAAAAAACTTTTTTAAATGGAACAATGTTTATTCAAACAGTAAAAAAAATGAGGAAAAAAGTTACAAGTAAAAGTAAAACAAGTAGCATTGGCAAGGAGTCTGTAAATTTAAATTTCCTCGCCCCGCACATGCCATGTTTGGTTAACCCCGGAGTAATCTTTATTTATTTTGCCTTCTTTTTGAAAGATTCTTCCAACTCGGGATGGAGGTAATAAATCTGTGAGGTGTCATCTCAGGCACAACTCCCGGCCCCCCCGCCTTCCCCTCCTCTTACGAGAGCGACGCCACTTCTGATTAGCGCTGCCTCTTTCTCGCAGGAAGTCAGTCGACGGGAACGAACTGATTACTGCCCATCTTGCGGGGTGCGGAGACACCAAACAGGAGGATTATATTAATATATTAACAGTCTTCACCTGGAGCTCTCATTTCCTTGCTGGGGAGGGCGGCGCTGGCGTAGAGGTGGCGATTGTAAATTTCACATAACACACCGGCATAATGCCGAAGAAGGTAAAACTGACATCTTTTACAAACTCAAAAAAACATCTGGAAAAATATATTTTAGGCATTAAAAGATTATAATCGCAATAAAAATGTCATAAAGTTGCAACTGAAAAGCAATAATAGAACAGAACAGCTCAGGTCTGCAGAAGGGGGGTCACTGGGAGAGGGGGTCATCGAGCATCCTAAACTTTCAATGCTAGTCACCTGCAGGATTGTTTCATGTTATGTCTTGCGTCCCTGTGATTTTTTTTTTTACCTGTTCTTGTCAAGATACTATTTTGGTCTGTAGTTGAAACGCCATTGACGCTCGCGAGCTTATCGTTCCATCAATGCTCCTATCGCTAGCATCGATACAGTAAAGATAGTTCACTCGCTCTCTCTCCCAGGATGTGTTGCCTGTCATTCACAATAGGTGAAGAGGAGACGCGACTCTTTGAAGCTTTCCGGCGTTAAAACGCTCAAACGCAACCCAAACGCATCCTCTCAGCTCGTCAAACGAAATTAGCCGACGGCGAAGACGAGGGGTTGGATGCTGCCCTCCGCAGCCACACCTAATCACTCTGACGGTAGCAAAGACGTCAGTGCTCGCTCTACTGGGAACGTCGGAATTAAGGCTGAGGGGAGGGGGGGGGGGGGCGGGGGGGAACCCGCCCCCCTAAAAAAAGAAAACACCCCAAAAGTGCTTTAATGTGCCACAGTTCTTAATGTTTCGTCCAAAGACAACAAACGGGGAGAAAAGTTTAGCCACCAAATCAATACCGGGAAACTTTGAGTGGCTTTACGAGAGCGCGAAGAAAGTTGACTTTGATATTTGCGCAAAGAAAATCCTAGCGTGAGGCCCCGAATCAATTACGAGGCTGGACGGGATGGTCCCTCCTACGAACCACGTCCAGACGGTGATAGTTATCGGGCGCGTAAGTGAACGGGGGGCTCCTTTTTGCCGGCTATTATTTGAAGCCCGGCTCCCCGACAAAATAAGCTAACTGCCAAAGGAGATAAGGGGATTTAGAGATCCAAAGAAATAGAGATTTAAAAATTAATGGCGGAAAGGATTTTCCTTCATGTATCTACAACTTGTAAGCTGAACTCGGCTTATAAAGAGGAGCCACGGAGACAAATTGCATTTTAGAATAAAGTGATGGCGAAAGGGGAAAAACAAGCTGTGAATATTTAATGGAGCTCCACAGACTCCTGGCAAACAAATCAATAAGGTGATAGTAAACATAAGGAGACTCAAAGTACGGGCAGGGAGGGGAGGACAGGTGTCAGAATTTAGGTTTCTCTTGACATTTGTGAAGGTTAGGAGATTGTAAGTGTCTATCTGTGTCAATCAACTGGCTCCAAAGGTCATAGCCACTCTATTTTCCTTCATTAATTACAGTCATAGATGTCTCCGCTACGCCGCTTAAATGGCCGCTGAAAGGTTGTAACCGAGGAATGCATAAATAAATTGCCGTTTCAACGTTGATTTCGAAAGGTTCCGTCGCGTGCGCTGTTTCGAGGGCTTCAATATTTAATCGCTCGTTCGCACCCGCGCGAGATTTTTCCTCGGTGCTTTTTAAGGGGTTATTACAGTATACAAAAAAAGGCTGAATTCAGAGTTCAGGCTAGAATTGCCGTCACTTGCTGGACTAAACTCCAGTCTACTTTTGGGTACACTCAGAAGTACTAAGGTATTAGGAGATGAAGAAAGAAAATGACAAAAAGAAGGACGGATGAGAAAGACAAGAAGAAACACAATAAGAAGAAAAAGAAGATGGATATAATAAGTAGAATGAAAAGTAGAAAAAAGGAGTGCAAGTAGAAAAAAGAATAACAAGTAGAAGTAGATTTAAAAGTGGTAGTACAAGAATAAGTAGGAGAAAGAGAAAAAGAACAGGAAAAACAAGACTAAGAAGAACAAGATAGTGGGAAAAGAAAAAAGTACAAGTAGAAGAAAAAGTACAAGTTAAAGTAGATTTAGAAGTAGTCGTACAGGAACAAGATGAAGAAAAAGAAAAAGGGACAGTAGTAGGCGAAGAAAAAGAAGTCAACATTGAAGCAGAAGTAGCAGTAGTACAAGAAGAAGAAGCTAAAGAACAAGATGAAGAGTAAGAAAAATGAAAAGTAGAAAAAATTAGGACAAAAAGTCGAACAAAAAGTAGGACAAGAAGTATGAGATGAATATGAACAAGAAAAAGAAAGAAAAACAGTAGAACAAGAAAGAAGGAGTGAAAAAATTGAACATAGTAAAAGTAAAAGCAGAATAAGAAAAAGTAGAACAAGAAGAAAAGAAATGGAGTAGAAATAAGAAAAAAAATGAGAAGCAGAGTAAAAGAGAAAGATGTAAAGGCACAAAGTAAAAATTTAAAAGCATAAGTAAATGAAGATGAAAACGGGATCAAAACATAAAAGGAAAAAGAAGTAAAGTACACGAAGAAGATGTAAAGCAAAAATTAACAAGATCGAACCAAAAAGTAAGGGAAGAAAACCTAAAAAAAATGATGTAAAGTATGTGGAAGACATAAAGGAAGGAAAACAAAGTAAAGGAGGAAAAAGACAAATTATGAAAAAGTAAAATGAAAAAGATAAAGTAAACAAAGATGTTGAACGCGGTAGTAAAAACAGAAACGAGGAAGACAAAGTACGAAAAAAAGACCAGAAGAAAAAAAAAAGTAATTTCCTGATTGCAAAATCCATTTACTCTCATTACATGGACACATATTCCAGGAATTCATTTTGGAGTGTGGCGTTATAATGAGCCTGATGCCTTCCACCAGCTTGCAGGTAGTCAGATGCAAACATCATTAATGTTTTATGCAGCTCGAAGAAAGCCCGGAGACTTAGTAGGACCCGAGGACAGATAGTGTCCTCGTATATTAACCGTGAAACATTCAGACAACCACGCTGGTGTTTTAATGAATATTGACTGAAACCGGAGCATGTGTGAACTTTGAATTTGTTTTTGACGGAAAAAAAAAAACTTCAGTAAGGATGTGAGAGTCCACACTTAACTGTATGTTGTTTTGTTCCTAAGGCAATAATGACACCTTAACTTGAACGCCAAATCAGACATTGCTGTTTGCTTACCATTTACCCACCAAATCCCGAATCCATTCAAATCAGAATACTTTTGAAAAATGAAACGTCAGTCCAACAAATAAAAAAATCCAATTTGATCATCATCGTAAAAGTGATGCACTGTAGCTACACTAGTGTCAAAAGCACTATATCAAGCCATCATAGACATGTGCACATTCGGAAAACATATTTGTTGTGTACCAACACGGGACCGTCGTCATTTCAATTGATGGAAAGGCTTTCATGTGTAATTTAAAAATCAATTTTAACATTTACACACACACACACACACATATATACATATATACATATACATATATACATATACACACATATATACATATACATATATATACACACATACTGTATACATATACATATACATATATATATATATATATATATATATATATACATACATATACATACATGTATATGTGTGTATATATATACATACATACAGTATGTGTGTATATATATATATATATATATATATATATATATATATATATATATATATATATATATAAAAATAGCGCTAGTTTGCCTGCGTCCCTGGCGCATCATTTGAAGGGGACGTATACTTTCAAATCAACATGCGTTGACATCAAATTATTAATCATAGTCCATCTACTCTTTATTCAACAAAACCTGATGACTTCGGAATGTTTTTGACAACTTTGCCCCCCATGTTTGTTTTGATCTCAAAGAAAAAAAAGAACGTCAATCGAGAAAAAAAATAAACCTTTGTTTACATAAATGTAAACGTAAATGTAAATATATATATATATATATATATATATATATATATATATATAATATATCAGAAAATTTACACAGACCTTTTTAAAATGTTTTATATTCTATATTCTGTTTTTATATTCTAAGTTAGAATCCAATTGTTTGCGGCAGAATTTCCTGACTGCAGAACTAATAAATACATGTTCTACTTGCGTTCTATTTTACTCCTAGCAATTCTGACAAGTAAATTGGCTTTGTCTTGTTTCTAGCGTGTGGGTGGGGGCAGACCTTGCGAATAGGACTTTACCGTTTGCTTGCCCATTACTCCGCCCGCCACCTTTGACCTGTGCCGAAGCACTAAATGCTTTTCTTGTCTCACCAAGCGAAACGAGACCGAACGAATGCGTCTCTTTCCGCTCGGGGGGCATGTAAGAAAATGGCAAGTGAACAATAGCGTGTGCACTCAGAGCGCTCCCCGAGCACGGGGCTCCGACGGCCGCGGCCGGGCCCTAAAGTGAGCGGCCAACTCTTCTGAGGCATGAAATAATAATAACATCCCACTTCCGTCCGCCTGCTAAAGAGGTGGGCCGGACAGTGGGTCGGGGGGCCGCTATTGTCACCGTCCACCGGAGAGATACGAGGATCCCGGAGTCTTTGATGGGAAAGACAATAGCGTTGGCCTAAAAAGGCTTCGCATTAAAATTTAACGAGATTTTGGTCTCTCTGTAGCGCGTGTCCGTAAATGACCACAGGGACAGGTAGCAGCACTCAGGCCATCCTCATCGCCTCTTATTTTCCTGCCTCCACCTAGGGAGGGTTGCTCGCTCCTTTTTTTACCCCCAGGTGTGTCCCAAACTCTCTCTGAGCATGTGGCACGTTAAACCGAATTGGATTAACACCGTAGCTCGATGCTATGGCTTGGGGCACTTAACAAACTCAGATGCACTTAAGGGAGGCCGCAAAATGATGCGTGTGACTTAACACAGAATTGCCGAGATGGAGACCGGCTACGACCGCAGCGCCGGTGTAATGTGACATCTACCGGAAGGCCAATCAGTGAGTGGAGAAGCAGTTAAAGTCCCTTTCACAGGAAGTGGAAGATAAGGACCCACGTGTTAGATGTTAGAAGAAAATATTTGGTTCGGAGGTTGTCGTCGACGGTTCCGTCGTTTCGGAAGACGGAAGAGGAGCCAAAGAATGGTCACCGAGCAAAACAAGCAAGGTTGGAATTTGACTGATTTACATGTATAAAGAAGTGGGTTTCAATACTGGCAATAATCAGGAGCATTTTGTAGTCTGGAATTTGCTAGTAAGTGAAATTTCTGTTATGACATTTTTGGAGGGATTGATTTTACTTGAGAGTTAAGAGGAGCCTGTTGAGGTGGCTTAGGCTTCTGGTTAGGACGCCTACTCGACCGCTCCCCGGGGATGCGTTTTGGGAATGTGGCCCTCAAAGGAGGCCCCGGGGACGACCCAGGACACGCTGGAGAGACTGTGTCTCTCAAGTGGCCTGTTAATGCTTGGGGCTGGCCATAGTGTTGAGGAGGGGAAAATCTGGGCTTCCCTGCTAAAACCGCTGCCCCCACGATCGGTAGAAAATGGATAGATTGATGAATTTACAATAGAAAATTATAGGAAACGTCTTACTTGATTGCATTTAAGTTTTTGAGCTATGCTAACGACCGCTTGAGCTCACTGTGTCTTTTTTTGTTAATATTTTAAAACAAAGAGTTGTTGACAACAACTACATGAAATCTATTGCTGAAAGAATATATGATTTTTGAAGATGTTCAACAAAGTTATCTGGGTTCTAATAGATCAAAATCGTTTTAGCTTGGGGGCTGCATTGAGGAAAATCTATACCCAAGTGGGCCGGACTAATAAAATCATGGCATGACTATAACTTTAAAACAACAACTTCAGATATTCTGTCCAAAAAAGTACAAGAACAAAATCTGTATTTATCATAAAAGACTAACATTACTTTTAATCATAAAACAAGTCTTTCATTTATTGAATTTTTATACTATACCATCTCACATGTCCCTCTTGATGTGCCCAATGTCGCATTTAGTTTCTTTATTAATAAATAATGTTATTGCTGCATACCAGTTATTTGGACACATTTTGACGGCGAAGCCGAGCCCATCGATTAGCCCTCGATGCCTTGTAATTATTCCAAGGTGCGCGGATCCTGCAGGTATGGATTTCTTTCCAATTAGGGCCGGAATTATACACAGGGGGCTCACCCTTGACGGCGCGCAAACAATGACACAACATTGGAAAAACATCTTTGAGCCAATCGATGATAAACAAACAAATGATGTTGGCCCGACGATTAACGGCTCTCCCCTGTTGCTATCGGGTGTTAAGGGGGTCGGGAGGGCGGGGCAAAAGGCACAAACATGCGTCGGACGGGCCCCGGCCATGTAGGATTTGGAGGCGGCGGGCTCGGTAACAGTTCCGCTCCATGTGGACGCGAAGAATATGCAGGTAGGGAGCAGAGCGAGCGGCCGGGGGAACATTGTTCCAAAGGAATGGCTTTATGGAAATGAGGGTTAAAGGGAGCGTTGTCCTTTCTCTGATAGGAGCCTATGAAGCGCTGACACGAGCCCCCGCCTCTATTTCCGCCCCGACCATCTGCCCGCCGTTCTCCAACAAGAACCCGTGTTATATGAGAGGGGGTCACCGTTCACCCTAATCACGGCCGTGACATGACATGCTGTAGGTTGCCCCTCAGTGTTAAATATTTATGTCAGCGCTGCTGTAATGCCGTGATGGCTGTCAGGACTTTGACACGGGCGCTCTCTCTCTCTCTCTCTCTCTCTCTCGCACTCCTTTTCTCTCTCTCGTTCCGTTGGCATTAAAATGCAGTAAAAACGGAAAAATGACAGTAAGACACGGAAAAAGTCGGCGCTTAATAAATGGGCTGCTTTCATTTTGCCGTCTTTGCAAAGTGATTCAAGAAAGGATCGCCTGAAAAGATGGCTTCTTGTTAAAGGGCGATGGGGCGCTCTTTCCAAGGTCAGTTGAAATACATGTTCAAAAGTGTCTTTGTGCAGTGTAAAACCCCACTATATTAGGAAAATCTTTGGTTTCTTGTGTTAAAAAAAATAAAGGATTCATTTAAATCTGTAATTAATTTAAATAATCACTTTTTGGGGTTCCTGCAAACAAGCAATAAATGTCTGTGGTTTGCCCTATCCTCTAAACGTGCCCAGGCTCCTCCCCCAATCAAAATCGAAAGTCTCTAAAACTCCGACCAAAGTGGACATTTGGCAAATTCTCGCAACGTTTGGTGTACCAATCATAGAGATTTACTTCATCACTACTCGATTTATCGCCAAAGACAACAACACGTCAGTCGAGCCTGGGTGCTTAGCATTTATGTGGTAGGCTAAATTGAGTCGTTACTGTGGTAAGGAGGTTTCTTACGAAGAATCCATAATCACCCAGGGTTACATGAGCATCTTTGTTGCTATTGTTAGCTGTGGCTGCAGTCGAGGCTGTGTGCTTTGCTAGTTGCTACTGTGGTAACCAAACTCCTTACGAAAACTGTAGATCACCCGGGTTACTATTAGAAGTTAAATTGATCATTCATCGGACTGACAACTCTCATCGAATCGTCTATTTTTACGTCCTCCTGAACTTGGCGTCCCGCCCACAAAAGGAGTCGATCAGGTTATGTCATACATAACGACATAAATTTCCACTTAAGGGTGTCTTGGTTTTCCCAAATTTCAACTTTAAAAACAGTATTTCTATTTCACAGATTTCACTTACTGCGGGGCCACTTGGTACGCAACTGCCGCAACGGAGGCGGGCTTGGTATTTACTCGTGGAAAAGAAAAGTCGCAGTTCCCGATGCGCCTTTCAGCCTCTGGCGAACAACACAAACGTAACGAGGTCACACAGGAGACGCGGGATGCTCAACTGTTTAACAGTTTTATCAGGTCCCCCTTGCTCATACATTTTCAAACGTCTCACCGCCACGAACATGAGTTGACAGTACCTGTTACTACAAGTGTCATCTTTTAGTGAGGAGCAAAAGTCTAAAAAGACTTCAGAGGTGACAGCAATCACAAGAGACGAGACTCTGGCCCTGGAGCCTGGCTGACTCCCCCGTGATAGGTGTCAAAGATATTCTAATGAATGCCAGAGTACATTTCAGGGGGCCATGCTCCGTACAAACCACTGGAGTGGCCCATCTGATGGGGCGCCCCCCCCCCAGGCCAACCAGCACTCTCCCCATGCAGGAGGGAGCTTCAGAAGATTAATCAATGTCAATGTCTTTTCCTTTTTGAAGCCAATAAGGTGCACAGTGTCTGACCATGCCCAACAGAACATCACTTTGTACCGTCGCGAAACCGCCCCCGCTGACCCCCCGAGCAGTCCCACTTGTCAAAGTCAAGGGGGCGTTCGGCGGAGAGACCGGCCTTCCGCATAGCACTCCGCTCCGCCCTGCTTGACCTATTCTCTGATATTTGACCACTCGGTTGCAAGACACTTGCTCTTTCGAGCTGAAATGTCACTGGGGCATCTTGTCAGCTCGCAGACACCTCGGCCTGACAAGCGATTTTACTTTGGTGTGCTACAAGGCAGAAAATGCAGGGCCCGTGGCCTCGACGCGCACAGACTGTCATCGGGGCCGAGCGGGGGCTAACTGGGTACTGACTAAACTGACTGTTCCGGAAACAGGGATCGCTCAAATGCTCGGCGTAAAACGAGTCTAGATGGGATGTGCAAACAAAATGTGGCTGCCCTTGAATGATTTTTTTATCAAAAAATTTGCATTCCTTTGAAAATAATCATTCGTAAACTTGAATGACAAGACAAAAAAGGGCCCGGGTATGATATATGAGTCTCAGATTTTGATTTCCATGACGCAATACGACACTAAGAAGTGGTTATTTTTCTGCAGAATATTTTTATGCGCGGTCGCACGTTGGATGGACCTTAACCTTTGGGGTTCCTGTTTTGGTTATTCATCATTACGTTCATGGAAATGTTGGGAAGAAGGCTCTCCCTTCGGCGGTGGCATGGCAGCACGAAGGAAGGAAGGAAGGATGGGGATTGGAAGTAGCAGTCACATCATATCTGGTTTGTGCAACCTGCTCAAAGTTTGCAACTAAATGCTTGTCTCCAGTCGAGCTGACAGGGAGGAAGTGGGTGCTCAGTGAACCATGGCCGGGCTGCCATGAAATGACAGGAATCATTGGCATACATTTCAAACCGCCCTGCGCTATCCTATTAAAGTGCCACGTCCCCCCGCTTTAAAACAGACAAGGAGGAATCCGCCTTGATAGATAGAGACTAAAATGGCTTATTGATTTCCCTCCTTTTTGTTGCCCTTTGTTAGGGAACTTGGAAAAAAAAAATGGGATCCCACAAACTTGCCTTTTTAATACACTGTATGGTGTAAAATAAGTAAGGGCATACCGGAGGACTCAAATGTATTTTTAAAAATATTATTGGGTGTCCAACATTTTATCATATTATTATATTCATATATTACTGTATGTATATCATATTATATATATTTAAACAGTATATCCCCTTTTTTCCCTATAGTTTTACTAAAGGAGGATAAAAAAATTGGCCGCTACTAAATGACTTTAGCACCCCCCCCAAAAATATATCAGTACTTTAAGTAAAGAAGTACTCAAGTAAACATTTATTCAAGGTAAAGAGGTAAAAAAGTGATTAGACAAGTATGTGCTCAATTAGGTAATTACGAACTAATGTTAACAATTGCTATAATCGAGTACTAAAATACTTTAGTTACTAACGTTTTTAAGTAATTGATTACTTAGACTAGGTTATTAAGCTCCAAAGTAATTTTTAATAGTTAATTACTTAAATTATTTACTTTAGTACCTAATTACCGATAGTAATCAATTACTTCCTCACCTAACGACCTAAAGGCAGCAATTCCTTTTTTCCTGAACAACCCAAAGACATTGATTATGTAATCTGTTCCTTCATGACCAAAAGTAATTGATTACTTTGTCTTTTAATTACCAAAAATAATGTATTACTTTAATACCTAAACTATTGGGCTACTTAAGTACTTAATTATAGAAAGGTAATCAATTACCCTAGCAATTGAAGTCCTCATGTACTCAAGTACTCAATTAATTTGTCACCGAAAGTACTTCATTACAGTACAAATGTACTACAAAAATGGATTCCTTTAGTCTCTACTGACCTCAATTACTTTAGTAAGTAATTCATTTAGTATGAGACATTTTTAGACATTCTTAGGCAAAACTGATTATATATATATATATTTTTTTTTTTTTTTCGGTCATCAGAATTGCCTCGCAAACCCATCGTCGTACAGACTGAGCAATAATTACCAATCGCAGTCGGAAACGGCTATTTAAAAACGACACGGTGCGATATTGTTGAAGTCCTAATGCTTACTGCCATTTAACTTGACTGCCTGACAGTACATTGAACCTATTACGCCGGAGGAAGCGAGAAGACGTAATGGTCCTTTAAGCAGTTTAGCGAGCTGTTAGCGTCATTTCATGAGCCATCAAGCGCTTAACAGTCATCGCTACCGTTCTGACAATAGGAGAAATATTAGAGGAATTTGATTTTCAAGCTGTATCCGATTGCGGTGAGATGAGGCTCAGGTTTTAGGTGAGAAGTCTTCAGGTAAAAAGGGAACGACGAGGATAATAAATTTGGCATTTAGCGAAGTAAAACCGACTTGGGTCCTGAATTTTTGGCCCATGTTGCGGGAACCCTGGATATACTAATGATACTACCGTCGCATTCAGAATATATCAAGTTTAAAGGCTTTATTATTGCATTTTTTTGGCTCTTGGGCACTCCCGGTGGTGTGGCCGCACACCAAAAACGCTGGGTTGTTTTCCTAACCATCGTATTTGACGAGTGCCCAGATTCTACTCCTTCATCCAACAGTTGGGGGCAAACGGAACGGCTTTGAGCTCGGCACCTGACACGTCATTGACCGACCTAAGCAGAACTTAATGAAAGAGGCCCCCCAAATATTCCGCGCTAAGCGGCTCCCCGGGGAGCGCCGCGTTGTTGACGATGTCGGGGAGGGTTTTGCCGAGAGTCCATTTATCTTCCTACAGCTCACGTTCAATCTCCGTCACGCTGTCAGATGGAAATGAGACCATCTCTTTTGTATCATTGGCTCCCCCCCACAAGTGCTACTTAGCGCCCCTTCTCTCCATATGACAAAAACAGCCTAATTAAAGCGGATTGAATGATAGATGAGAGGGCGGGCTTTGGGGCACCTCGCACGCCGGCAGCGCTATAATATTTGCGGCGAGGAAGGTTGCGGATTTCCCCCTGCCACGGGTGCCTCAACCATCCATAATGTAGGCCTTATGAAACTGATGGGCCAGAACACAGACTCTATTCTGAAGGGCACAAAGCATTTGACAAGGTTGTTAGAGGGACTTTGTCCGGCCACAGTCTCCGATTAGGCTAATTGTGTGGAATCATCTGTCGCAACCGCGCAGAAAGGCGCGGGCATTTTCCATCTCGGCCCACGTAATTAAAGGCAAATTGCGACAGATTGAATTAAATGCATTAAGGTTTGTAACACAAAAAAGAGAAAAAAAAAATCACTGGTTTCTGCAATGGTTTATGGACTAATAGAATGTATTTCACTTAAAATATTTGAATAAATTCAAATGCAGTTACCATTATTCATGAATTTTCTCATTTACAGAGAACAGTGTTGATAATTTGTGTTGACAGTGTTGACAATTTACTTGCAATCTTTAAAAGAATGCATCAGAAATTCTAGAGAGAAATGAAAGTTTTAATATAGAAATGCATTCTGATTGGAAATACGATCGGTCATCGTGAATAAATGAATAAAGGAAAAAAATGTAGATCATAGTTAAAAAAAATATATATTATTTTTTGTCTTGTTTCGTTAATGTTAGTGTGTTTTAATGAGCTTTTAGAGCATTTTTTTTAATTTATCCAAAACATTTTAGTGTTTAATTTGCTTTAGTTGTATTAGTTGTGTAAAATACCATATTCAAATAAATATTCAGCCTTTCTCAAATTTAAAACTAAAAGTTCATGTGAGATTATAATACTGACTAAAACAAAGAGCATTTTCCACACGATTATAATTTTATTTATCTTCATTAATGTAACAAGTTATTGTTAGACTTTACAGTCAGTATTTTTCCTGCTGATCACGATCACTGATTTTCCAGTTTTAAAATAAACAATAACCGATCGCATGATGGGCCAGTATGTGCATTGAAATAAAATGTTTATTTATTGTTTATAAACAGGTGCACTGTTCACAGATTATTATTGGTTTAACAATATTTGCCACGCCCAAACCAGACACCCACATGTAAAAAAAACACCTCGAGAAAACATTTAAATAAGGTATAAAACAACTTACTGTATTTACTATACTGTAAGCGCCAAGTAAATATTAAACAAGGAATTAATGCTACAATTCCAAAAACTCGATAAAATGTATGTAATGTTCAAATATCAAAATATTCATACAACTTATAATTTGTGGAACCAATCAAATGAGCTAATCACGATCATGCACAATATGATCATGTGTAAATCTAGACTGTATTTCAGTTGCTTTTTAAATTTTTATAAATATTTTTTATCACATTGCCATAAATTTGCAGTTTCTATAGCAGTAGTATTTATTTAAATCATACACTCTCAATTTTGATTTTAGCTCACTATGTTTTGTTAATAAATTTGCCCATACTCAACATTTATTGAACTTAATTTTTATGTATTTTCCTAATGACATCAGACTGCTAATAAATAGAGCATAAAATTTCCCCGGGCCATAGTTTGGACACCACTAATTGAATATCCAATTACCTTTCCGACCACGCGCATTTCAATAACAAGCCGAGATTCAAATCCAGATCCTCAGTCGCACTCACCACTAGTCCACCGCGCTCACTGCTGGTCAAATGACGAGACAGTGACCGAAAATAAGCGACGGAATAAATTTTTGTTTTTACGCCTCCAAATAATCATTTGGGACAGTGAGTGGGCGTGCACCATAGAGGGCATGAGTGAGTATAATTGGGTGTGTGTCATGCGCATGTGGGAAGTGTGTGAAGGGGGGGGTGGGGGGGTTGCGTCTTCCCGCTTAAACGGCCCCAGCGGCGCCGCTTTAGGCCCGGTGACAGGGCTCTGTCTCTCAGCCACACTTGACTGGGTCCCGCTGACACTCAACTGTCAAGCGGTCGAGAGGCTTGCAGCGGCGCCCTGGCATGCTCTACAGCTTCACCCAATTAACTTGCTTTCACTTGACATCGCCGCAAAGAGCTTCATAATAGGTGGTCAAGGTGCGGCGTGTCTGCTTTTTTTCGGCCCTCCGGCTTGACGACCCGCCGCATACACAGCCGAGCGTAGCATCCCACGCCCCCCCTCCTCCCTCGCGCCTCCGCCGGCGCTCAACGCTTTTGTGCCTCCGCGGTTCTGGCGGGCCTCTCTTGGTTGATTCTGTCTGTTCACAGGACTGTGACAGCAGGGGCGCATCGATCCGGGAGAGGTTTCGCCCGGCGTCCCCGCCAATCGCGCACGCTGGTTTTCAAGCGGCGAAACGACACGCGCCCAATTGCACGTTTGTGGAGCGACACGGACTCGGGTCGCATGACATGACTTGAGACCTACATTTCTAATTTTAGAACTTGCTTAACGCGTGTGTAGTATGTCGCCCAATCCTTTTACTTAACAATAAAAGGGAAGCATTGAAAGAAGGCAGTAGGGAGCTGAAATTTCACCCAGATGGTGACAGGTCAACATTCAAAATGGTACGACCACTTGGTTATCACACTACCAGGAGTGTACCACCCCTCGGCTAAAATACTGCGAGAATGATATAGAAAAAAAACGCCTTAAAAATTATCAAAATACTGCACGTAAGAAAATCTTAAGTATAACTGCAACTTAACTTTGTCAACTATTTTTATCCTCAGTGCAAGGCTATCACTTTTTTATGTTTGCGCAGTTGTGGGGGTGAACGCAGCTGACCTACTAGAGTCCCTACGCATGCACTTTTATCAAACTCCAAAAAAAAAAAAAAAAAAACCTCTCTAAATTGCCCTTAGGTGTGATTTGGTGCACGAATGCTTGTTCGCCTCTCATTGGCTGGCAACCAGCTTAGCGTGTCCGCCACCTACTGCCCCAAGTCAGCTGGGATAGGCACTAGCAACCCAGTGACCCTAGTGGAGATAAATGGCTATAGAAAATGGATGGATGGGGATAGTGCTCAATTTTTATTAAAATGTTTCATCCCAAATTGCTTTAGGTTCAGATAGAACAACGCAGTGGTTTTCAAATAGGAGTTAGGAGTACCCACAGGGGTAACATGAAACTTTAACAGGGTTCCTACGGGTAGCAGCAAACTAAATGCTTTTCAATGCTATGACAGGAACACTTTTACACACGCGGTATTTTTCTTTTTCAATTAAGAGCAAATAAACTGGAACATTGAAAGCAACTTGGGCCAATCTCCAAAAGCCATATCGGACCAATGCTTGATATCGGATGAGGACACCCCAACTTCATAGCACCTCTGATATTTGCCACCGGTTTGTGACTAAGAAGTGCGGCTATTCCCTGCTCTCCGTCAGACATGCAGCGCGTTAGGCCAAGGACTTAAAGGAAAGAAAACGATTTGACCCCCGACAGTGCGTTTGGGGAAGAGGGTCTTGAAGCATGTCAGCTCCACTCAGGCTCCACTTCCCCTCTGTGTCCTTCCTATTTTTTCCCCAGTGCCGGCCCGAAACTTTGAAAACATCCACCTTAATAGGACCCAGTCAGCGAGAGCTACTCTTAACGTCCGTCAAACTGTGATCCGCGGTGTCAGGCCCCGGCTCGACTTTGACAGAATGTCTCCAAACGAACAGCGCGCCGGTGTTTTCCCTGCCCGGCACTCAGTTCCTCGCCGTGTAGTCCTCTGGCTGCTTGGCATCTCCATCGCACTTCAGCTCCTTTCCCTTTGCTCTGATGCTTGATTTCACTTTGGGAGGCACCTTCTTCAATTGGGCTGACGGACTGTCGCCGGGCGGCCTAATTGCTGTTTTCCTAACTTAACTCTTCTGGTATGTTGACGGTTATAGGGTTGTAAAACTACTGTATGCATGCACACACACACACACACACACACAATATATATATATATATATATATATGTATATATATATATATATATATATATATATATATACACACACACACAAACCGTATTTTCTGCACTATAAGGCGCACTGAATTATAAGGTGCACCCTCAATTAATGACGTATTTTAAAACCTTTTTCCATATATAAGGCGCACCGGATTATAAGGCGCACCCTCAATGACATACTTTAAAACTTTTTCAATCACAATATAGTAATACCCAAATTAATAACAATAACTCAAATAATAATTCTCAACTCTTAATAGCATAATAATTCAATGTCAATATGAGCAACCTTGTTCAACTGTAAACACAAAAACAGGGAAATATATTATATATTATATATATACACACACACACACACACACACAGTATATAGAGTCACACAAGACTGAGGATATACTATTTTAAATGTATTTGATAAGCCATTTTCTGCGTTGACTGTGACATTGAAAATATGGAGTAGGAAAAGTTTAATTTGTTAATTTAACATTCAAATTAAAACCAATTTTAAGAGTCGTTGCAGGTCAAATAGACACAAAGAATATTTGGGAAAAAACATTCAAACAAAGTAAACGCGGTTTGTTAATTCAGCGTTTAGAAAAAAAATCTGAAAATGTTTTTGTTTTTCATGAGTGTTCAGTGATTTATACTAACCTGATGTTTTCATTTTACTTATTAGACCTACGTATTACCAAAGTTGAAAAGTCACAGCCAAAACCGACCAAAAGTTTGACAGAAACCTGGCCGTTAACAAACGAAGCACCCGACTGCCCTTGTGTCCGTTTCCAAATTACAGACAATACTACAGTATACACGTTCTCGCTGTTTTGTTTGCCTGCAAGTGTTTTGACCCAAAAGAGTTGCTTCGCATCCATCCCAAACTCCACATCGCAAACGCAATGAAAATAAACATCCGTTTCCAAATTCCCAGCGCTCAGCAATCCCAAACCGTCCCTTCTTCTTGACGCCGCCTGAAATAACACAACTCATGGCTGCGAGGTCCAAATCTGAAGAGCATCGATTGAGGATATTGACCATTCGCTGGATACAATTTGCACTGTTATTGCACGCTATGCTGGCACCGTATCGCTGCCTCCCGCTAAAAATTAGACGTTCTCCAGTGATTCCAATAACAACCAGGCCAGGATGCAGTCTGCCATTTGCCCAAAGTCGGGTGGGATCGGCTCCACGGACCAAACTGTTTCCAAAGTGGATGAATGGGTAATTGCTCACAACAACGCTGTATAAATCACCGTATAACCTGAATACCGTAATGAACTTTTAATTTGGTGGGGGGAAAAAAAAAAATCTCACAGATAGTGTTGTGACATTCCAATGGGCACAATTATGGAAAAAGTTGTTTAGCTTTGTTGAGAATTTAAATTTCCAAGATAAAGTCAACCATGAAAACTGGCGACGTACTTTAAAAAAAATAAATAAATCAGCGTAAGACTAAAATTACATTACAAAAACAAAAATATTGCAGTAATTTGTCCAGCCCTTTTTGTTTTTTTTGTTTTTTTACATCAAAGACATTTCTTAGGAAAGGCAAATGAGAGACTAGGGAGCTGAAATTTCACCCAGATGTTGACCACATGTTAAACTTCAACATGGCACGACCACTTAGTTATCACACTACCAGGACTGTACCATCTTTTGGATGAAACACTGTGACATTGAAAAAGTCAAAATACTGTACAAGGGGAGTCTTAGAATTAGTAAATATGTAAATATAACGTGTGTGAGGTGTGGTGTCATTTATACAGAATCGTGAATTGAATTGCGATGACAACTTGCGATTTCACACATCAAAAAAAAGAAAAAGAACGTATAAAGTTGCAGTTTTCCGAGCTGGAAAATTCTGCATTCAAAAAAGTTACCATCGAGAGAGTTTGACAAACGATGCTTTGGCCGTCACGATTCGATTACATTAAAATGCGAACGAAAGAATTTCTTGGCCATTTCTTCCTCGGCCGTCTGCGTTATTGCATCCAGTTTTGTATTACGTTGCGCATTTGACATTCATATCAGGGAAAGTGATCCATCCGTCCTCAAGAGTGCCATTAGAATGAGAGAAGTATTTAGCTTCAAGGAAAAAGCCTTTGAAATGAGCCCTTCACTTTATTAGCGCGAGGAGCGACGTAGCTAAGAGACCGACTCATTGCACAGTGAATCCGGCTGCAACACCACAGCAAAATGATTTCCTGAATGCTGCCTGAACCTTATTATTTCTCAGTGAAATACAAATCGATTGCGTTTTAGCCAGACGCGGAAAACAATTAGCCAAGCGCATGAGTAAGACAGCGAGATATATGGGTGTGTAAATGGGACGGGGAGAGGTAATATTTTAATGGCCGCCGTTGTCGCCACTTAATGTCCTCACGGTGACAAAATGCTGAACCAGAGAAACCTGAGCGGACTTTCATAAAATCCCCCTGGTCGCGCCTAATATATCTCCAGGATATTCCAGGCGTAGAAGGTATAAATCTGGCGTTTTTTTTCCCCCCTCTTTCCAAGTCCCCCTCAGGCATATTCAACAACGCTAGACGCCGGTCCCCGCGGACACGGGACCGCAGTCGGAATACATACTTCACCCACGGCATTGGACGGCCCGTGTTGACATTGTAATAGCATAGTTCAGGTTTTCTCTAACTGTTAAATTGCTGTTCGGAGTCACGTCTGCTTTTCTACGGTACAAAACGTACCGCGTGACTTGACCAGACTTGGAATGCTGAACTCGATATTTGGACAGTGTTCATGCTCCATTTTGGATCAATTCAGAATCAATTTTTTTGGGTTCATTTAAAGCCGAGCTTGTCAATTATATTTTGCAAAGCGCCCTGTAGGGAAGAGAAACTCTTTCGAGACCCATCCCCTCCTCTCACCGCGGCGACAATAAGATTTCTCCATAAAAATTGCATAACTACTGTTCATTTAAAACTGTAATCTTTTAAAGATTAACAACAAAAAAAGCAATAGAATTCAACTTTAATAATCGTTTACTCTTTTACAGCATTTATGCAAGTTGCAGGTTAGTCTAAAACTGGAAAAAAAAAAAAAAAAAAAAACACTTCACAAGGCAACAACAAAGTATATTCCCTGGCATTGCCTTGGGGGCTGGCCCCACTATTTAAGAAGGACTGATTGAGAGAGACCATAACAGTCACAGACTGCCCAACAGCCAAAAGGTTTCCCCTGGTCGCCACTATAGGGCTCAAAAAAGTCGGACAAACAGACTCAGACAGCTTTTATTTTTCCCCAGAGTTATGAATGCTCTGAATAACAGCAAAATAAGTCTAGAAACTACAGTACTATTTTTCAACTGTGAGGAATTTGAATTGTTTTGTTTTTTTTAAAAAAACAATAATGAAGATAAGCCGGTAGAGAAAATGGAGGGACAGATTTATAATAGACCCCTGCTGTTTGCAGAGAACAGGTAACAGGCCAGCCCATGAACATCAAAAATCTGCCAATAATGGAAATCTATTGAAATGAGTCGTGTATCCTCACAAGGGGATATAATTACAGGGCACACAGAGACAAAAAAAAATATTTGCACACCCAAACATACCCAAGGACAATTTAGTATGTCCAATACACCTGCCATACATGTTTTTTGGAGTGTGAGAAGAAACCGAGTGTCCGGAGGAAACTGACGCGGGGTTGGGGAGAACATGCAAACTCCTGGTGGATTCGAACTCTGGTCCCTGGACAGTGAGACAGGACGTGCTAACCACTGAACCACCAAGCCGCGTAAAACTGCATTTTTATTCATGTTCATTTTGTAAATTAATCGACGGACAAATATGTACTTTTTCTGCCAAAGTTTTGCATTGGAATCAGCCGTAAAAAATATATAATCCATATTGGTCTGTGTTGACAAATTTCGAACCGTTTTTGTTAGCGACACAAACCTCAATTCCCCCTCCCCTTCATTAACATTTATCCAAATAAAAAAAGGGAATAAATCTAAAATGAGGTAGTCGGATGTGGTGAGAGGTTTTGGTAGTCGCTAACACGTACATTCCCGGCCACCAAAGTCGGGGGACGCAGCAGGAGAGCAAGAATGCGAGACTCCAAAGTGCCAGCTGGCTGCGCAAGGCTCAACAACTCAAGTGTCCAGTTTAGATTACGGGTGCCGCCTCTTCCACGCCAAAAGTAACATTTTTTTTCCCGCACCGAAAAATGTGCCTCACATACAAAAAAGTGCATCAACAGTCATCCGTCTTTGTTAGTTTGTTTCTCTGGACAAAGTAACGGTGGAAGTGGTCAGCGAGCGATGAGTCAGAGTCGTGCGTCTCGGGGTGATGACATCATGACACGGCGAGTGGGAGGTAACGGCAGAACAAGAATAAATCATCCCATCAACTTCTGCCTATGCCGCACACGCCGGCTCATTGATCTTTCTCACTTCTGACAGCTACACTGGAATAATAATGACAAAAGGAGAGATAACGCTGATTATGCACACATTAACACGGCGAGGAGCGGGTGCGAGACTTTCCTCCGCTCAAAGATACACAAATAAGGCAAAGCGATTGCAGATGTGCACACAAATGGGACATTTTGGGGAGACTTGTGGGTGTATGCACAAGTGTGTGCGATGGAAGGGCACTTAAGGGCCAGAGAGAAAGAAAAGACGGAAAAATTAACAATACAAGAATGCCGTGACAGAGGCTGTTTGTGTCCACCGGAGAGGACGTTTGTTTTTGGTCTGTGTCCTTTGACACAGTCACGCAGCGCTATTAGTGTCCTAGTGTGCTCAGTTGAGGACATCCTGACTTTTCCAATACAATTTGTAAATAAAATTTAAACGTGGCGCAGCGAAGAGCACGTCCGCCTCACAGTTCAAAGGTCCCGGTTCAAATCCACCTGGCTCCGGTCTGTGTGGAGTTTGCATGTTCTCCCCGAGCCTGTGTGGGTTCTTTCCGGGCACTTCGGCTTCCTCCCACTCCCCAAAAACATGCACGGCAGGTGAATTGGACATACTAAATTGTCCTTAGGTGTGGCTGGGCGCGTGATTGGTCGTTCGTCTCTGTGTGCCCTGCGATTGGCTGGCAACCAGTTCAGGGTGTCCCCCGCCTACTGCTCGAAGCCAGCTGAGATAGGCGCCAGCAAGCCTGCGACCCCTGTGGGGATAAGCGGCTATAGAAAATGGATGGATAGCAGCTGTTACGCCACTACACATTGCCGGGGACACCTTCAAAATAAAAGCATTGCAAGGCATTTGCGTCCATATAATATTTGGTAAAATAAGGTTTATTTTGAAGAATGCCTTTTCAACATTTTTCCGGCCTGTTTCACCGTCGTGCAGAGCATAAACAAATGTTGCTGCGACCGGCTTCCACACTAATAAGCAGCTATCCTGGGCAGTTAAAAAAAAATGCCTTGAACATTTTTTTGAACCGAGGTAGTCAAATTACTCGAGGATTGGTCAGCCCTTTATGGTAGTGGTAATTTTTTTGGCCCCATTGTAGTGTTTGCACTTTGCAAGATGAAACTCTAAAACCGCCTGAGTTGTCTGGCTTCTTTTTTTTTTCTACTCTGGAGGCTTTAAACCAATTTACACACCGACTTTATCCACATCCCCCCATGATGTTTAAATTAAAGACGGATGGGGGGGGGGGTTAAAACGAAAAAAAAAAGCTTTCCTGAACATGGTAGAAAATTATTTTCTCTGGACAGTTTTAAGAGTCGACATCCTGTGCTGGAGTTCTCTAATCATCACCAGCACAATTTACAATCAGAACACACAACGAGCCAGTTCAGACCAGCTCATCTGTTGACTTTGGCCCCCGCCGAGCCCATGTGTGTGTATGTGTATTCGGTTGCCATTTGAGACTCGGGTGACTCGGCAGCGAGCCCTGACAGGGGTGGGGTGAACCTCTGCGGTGCCGAGGTGACCGCACGCATGCACATGTGCGCGCCGAACACATGGAAATCGCACTCCTCCGCATATGCCAGCGAGATTTGATAAACACAGATATGCACGCCACGAGACGACCGTGACACACACACACACAGGGATGATTTATGGCACAGACGCAAGTGAATGTAATGCCAAACACACATGATGCTACATTTGCATTCAGCGTGGCCCGGGCTGAGTGACGTGAAATGCGAGTGTGTGTCACACTCAGGATGATCTCCCACCCACAGCTGCCTTGGCTGGCCTCCACCTCGCCACCGCTGCTGCTGCTTTGCCGCAGGGCTGAACACACTCGTGTGTGTGTGTGCGTCTGCCCCCTCACGGCCCCAGACTGTCCCGACCAATGTGCTTCTGATTAGGTGGCTTAATTACAGCTGTAAAAACAATGTTGATATAAGCCTCAAAATTGCACTGTGTCAGATACTATTAGCCAGCCTTGGGCTCCCGCCAGTGCTCCCCCCCCCCCCCCCCCCCCCCCTCCTTGTCCTCCCATACTTTTCCTCACCCTTATGATTTTTTTTTTTCCCTCTGTATGTTTTATTCCACTCTTTCGTGACACGAGCTACGGTACAGACGGGCTCCAAGCGGCCAAGTCGACCGCAAATAAACAGCACCAGCATACTGTTTGACCCAAAGCCGACAAGGTGAAGTGCTGGAAAGCAATGAGGAATGCAGCGTAACCCCAAAAAATGTCCCCGAAGAGACCAATTCAGGGCAAAAAAAATACGGCTGTAAAGTCACCAAAAACGTGACCAACTCAGTAAGCAGTGAAAGAATGAATAGTTTTTCTAGGGCTTGACACCTTCAATGGAAAGTCAAGGCTGTTTTTTTCCGTACAATAAAATGTTCTATGGACCTCCAATACTGTATTCTAAATAGGCCATTAATATAGCACTAGTGGAACATGATTTAGGCAACAACATCAACTCATTTTTAAAAGGAAGAGACAACTCATTTAGCTATGTCCAATGGTAAAAAGTTCATCCATCCATCCTTATCCTCACAAAGATCGCAGGCTTGCTGGTACCAGCAAATCCAATTGCAGGGCACACCGAGACCAACAACCGGTCACGCACCCAGTCACACCTAAGGACAATTCAGTATGTCCAATTCACCTGCCATGCATGTTTTTGGGGTGTGGGAAGGAGCCCGGAGTGAACCCACACGGGCATGGGGAGAATGTGCAAACTCCACACAGGAAGGCCGGAGCCAGGTGTGTTTGAACTCTGGATCTCTGACTGTGAGGCGGACATGCTATTCACTGTGCCACCAAGCTGCCCCTAAAAAGTTAATATCATAACAAAATTATTTGTCTTGGGAAATATAATGCGCCCTTGTAGGGTATTTCAACCATTTTTTGGTCATTTTCTTCCACATCATGCTTGCTGTATTTTAGCTAAGGGATGGCAGACTCCTGGTCGTGTGATAACATGGAAGGTTGGCTGCAGGAAAAGTAGATCTAAGGGCAAAAGAAGTTTGGGCAGCCCTGTTTTAAACAGACGATGCAGCGGGTAAAATTTGCACGGTGAAGTTCTCCGTACAAAGATTTCTCCGTTTAAAAAAAAAAAAAAAGCAACGATAAATGACTTTACAGAGACAAAAGTATTTTAAACACATAAAAATATAGTAAGATATATAATAATAATACTAACAATAATCATAATCTAATAATAATAAGGTGGCCGTGATAGCCAACCGGCAGTCCAGTTAATTACATACGTCCGTGTTTCGACCGTGAAGGTTCTGCTGCATGAGGACAAAAAGACTTCCCTGTAGCCGATTAAGTGGGAATCACACTTCATTTGTTTGATGGAGTCACTAGTGCGGGGTGCTGGACCTTTTTTAGTGGACTGCGGTTGTACAAAATAAACGCTCAGGCTCTAAGGCCGAGCAAGAAGAAAAATGTGTTAGAGAGGCCTTCCGAGACAGACGGGGTTTGGGGGGGAGATTCTGGCAGTCTGGGACAGGACATAGGGCTACTATTGCCCCGGTGACAGTGACTGAGGAGTACAAAGTGTTCCAGGAGTCCGGTCCAGGGAAAACTCGGTAACAACATGGAGTGGAGGGAAAGGAAGAAAAGCAAAGTCAAAAACCTCAAGTATTCAAAATCCTGGGTGGTCCCGTCTCCAAACCGGTCCCCCGTTTTTCCTCTTTTTTTCTCTCTCTCTCAAGTGTCCATCCTTGAGGCGAGCGTCAGCCTCCAGGTGCGGAGAATGAACGCTGGAAATTCAGCAGGCTGACTTGTAGCTAATCAGCTGCGGCGGCGCGGACACCCAAACGCCATCGGGACCGAATTTGACAACGCGGCGGTGAGCGACATGCCAAGGGCGTTTTTCCAAAGCCTTCAGGCCTTCATGGTGGCCCGCCTCAAGCCTTGCGGCCTCCGCCTGCAGCTGGCACTTCAAGGTTTTTGAGAAAAAATGCCCTAAAAAATCCCGGCAGGCGCGGGACGGCGCGGCGGAGGAAAAAGCAGCCGGGGCCTAGTATTGATTCCTGCGGACCGGGCAGGGCGTGTCTCTGCACTTCCCATCCTCCTGTCACTAAAGGTGCAGGCAATAGCATATGCCATTTTTTGAATAATTAATGAGCCATTTTCTAAGTGATCAGTGTCCTCGCCTAAGACAATGCATTCTCCGGCTCCCCGGCGGAGAGAAAGAGCCGGGCCTGTTTTTGTCCCGATGCCTTTAGGAGCAAAAGGTAAAAGCCTTAATGCACTGAGGCCACTGGAAGTGCTGCCTCTGAAGGACTCCCCCTGGAATCAGCTGGGATGGTGGTCTCCTTTGGACGGGGCCCATCAGAGTGGCCTTCCAGTAAAGGGAGTGCGAGAGAGACAAAGTAGCAGGAAGACGGGCGAGTCGTGCGCATGCATTTAGCCACGCGAGTGGTGTGCGTGTCGTAAAAACGTATACTAAGTGTAAAGTTTGTTTAGCACATAAAAAGTACTTGCGCTCGCGTTCCAGAAGGTTTTCATAAGTGCCCGTCAGTGAGAGTGTTTGTGCTGGAATGATTTCTAAACAGGAAAGCAGTCCGGTTAATGGCATTGCCACACCTTTCCCTTCATGCAGGACCGTCGACCGACCTGAAGAGCTTTGATGATGTCTGGCCCCGGACGCGCTAATGTCCCACCCGAGGTTCATGCGCTGAAGTTCCAGGTAGAGCATTCCCGAATAGGATTACAGTACAAGCAAATGAAAGGAGACGTTATGCTCACTGTAGGACCTGAGGAGTTCCTGCATCCGACTGCGATGATTGCCCATTCGGTCGTTTGCAGCAAGTAACAAGGCGTTATGAGAAAGATACGTATAAAATCCATCCATCCACACATTTTCTACAACTGCTTATCCTCACTAGGGTGGCAGGCTTGCTGCTGGCTATCCCAGCTGCCTTTGGGTAGGGGGCAGGGGACACCCTGAACTGGTTGCCAGCCGATTGCCGGATATCATATGTACTGTATAAAATACGTATACGTACCGTATTTTCCGCACTATAAGGCGCACCTAAAAGCCTTATTTTTTTTAAAAGCTGATGGTGCGCCTTATAATCAGGTGCGCCTTATATATGGATCAATATTGAGATTGGGATTGGCAGGTGAGGAATGAAGTGATAACGTAAGCTTTACCTGTTTCTTTTGTGTGTTTACAGTTGAACAAGGTTGCTCATATTGACATTATGCCATTGAGGGTTTAGAGTTATTGAGTTATTATTGTTACTACTTTGAGGATTACTATAATTGTGATTGAAAAAGTTTTTAAAAATGTCATTAATTGAGGGTGTGCTTTAAAATCCGGTGCGCCTTATATACATGGAAAAGTTTTGAAATGTCATTAATTGAGGGTGCGCCTTGTAATCCGGTGCGCCTTATAGTGCGGAAAATATGGTATGAATGTATTTATGTGGTCACTTTGAACCAGGAAAAGAAATAATGTCTCTGAAAAATAACATTTGCTTTCAAATCGGTCATTTTGACCCACAACATCACAGGGAGGAGGAAAAGACATTTTACCACTTGTGGGAGATTAAAAACTTTATACTGTTTGGTTTTACGGTGTAAAAATGACTTCTTAAGGTGTTTCTCTGGTGTGCAGCCAGCAAGGGTAAAACGACAACAAAATAAATCTTTTTGAAAACATGTCCGTAAGCCAGCCATTTGAGAAATTTCAATTTCTGAACACATATTCAGACTTAAGACCAAAGTTTTTGATTTTAAGGCTCCATCCTATCAAAGCTAGAGCTAAGCAGAGCTGCAATGTTGGCAAAAATTTGTGTAAGCTTACAGCATTAGCAAACATAACTGGTTTGATTCCTGATTTTAGTCAAATTCATCAAGATGGCCAATATGTGGAGAAAGTTTTTTCTAAGTGTAATATTTAGTGAAATATTGTTTATTGGTTGACCATGAGTTAAAAAAAAAAAAATCATACTTCTGTCGGGGCTGAAAGAGCTGTTCAGAGGGGTAATTCATTTCCACCAGGCCAGCTAAAAGTGTTTGTCAGAATGCGGTGGGATGATTTCAATATCAAAGGCGAATGTTTGCTTAATTTCCATCAAACCGGCGAGGCTGAAGCAAGTTTGGAGCTTGAGAGGAGGTTCCCGTCCCGATCAGTCAAGACGCATTATCCGTGCAAAACTCGTATAATTAGACAGAAATGTGCAAGTTGTCAAAAATATTGCCATGTCTACTTTTTGCTTCGCACTCGGCTCTTGTTTTTACTGTGTCGCGACAAGTAACTGAAATATGATTTCGTACGTCCGACGTATTTTCAGAGATTTTCAGGAGAACACCTGGAAGCTCAAAGCGTCAACTCTGCTGCCCGAGGATGGGCAAAAATCGCTTATTTTCACTTTCAGCCACATCAAGTAGCTTTTCTTTCTTTTTTTTTTATCCTTTCCTTTTTGCGGCTCGTTGGCTGTGTTTATCTTGCATATTCATGGATCGGGTGATTTTTGAGAACCTGTCACTGAGCTTTTTTCGCAAAGCTGCGGTATGGCTACGGAGGTAAAAGAAAAAAACAACAAAACCACTCCGTCAGACTTCACAGTGCCCGGCCGCTTCCGCGTCGACATGATTACGCGCAGATGAATGGAAGATCATCTTCTGTCATTGCCTTTTTTTTTTCTTGTCATTTGTCACCAAAACTAGCGTCCGTCAGTGGAAGACACTTGAACCATCAGTCCTAGACGGGCTGTCCACATTTGCTGATGAATGACGGATACAATGATAGACAAAACCACTGTCAATATTTAATTTGCCTTTTTTTTAAGCGTTTTTGTCATTCGTCAGCAAAACAAGTGTCCGTCAGTGAACCATCCACCAGTCCAACAGACTTTCTACATCTGCTGATGAGTGACAAATACAAAACTGAAAGCTCATTGACAAAATGACCCATAAACCGTCCATAAGTCCCCGACGGACTGTCCACATCAAATACAATGATGGACAAAATCTGACTTTTTAATCAGTGCGTAGTTTGTCTTTTTTTTAAGCGTTCCTGTCATTCGTCAGAAATACGAGTTTTTCACCAGTTCTCCATTGACAAGACTCTTTTCTGATGCTGTTATGAGGACTACAATACTGAACATGTTTCATAAGGAAAGTGTCTCGATTTTTTTTCTTTTCTGCGTAGGCACTGTAAAAACACACTTGAATCAACAAGGGGCACGCACGCCACAGGTCTGGTTATATTTAAAGCACCCTCTTACGACGTTCCACGTGCATATATTTGCTCTCCGCTTGAACGTAGGATTGTGTAAGTAGGGTGATTTATCAACACGCACCCCCCTTGGCCTCCTCCCACGCAACCCCCTCCCCAATTCCTTTGGCCTATCCCGGTTGCAAGCAGCCTCCGCTCGTTCCCTACGGTCTCTCCTGTGTCAGTAAATTACCTTATAAGTGGAGGCATTGACTACGGGGACTCTTTGATACACATTCGCATAGAACAATCACAATTGATCTCGCGCGGAGCGGAATGCGGCGGGGGGGCGCGCGCATGTGACGGTTCACAGGCCTCGAACGCGAAATACGAGGGAACAAAACAGTCTTTTGATAAGGATGTGACACGAAGCAATGTTTCCCCCGGAGCCAGACATCGCAGCGCGCTAAACACTATCAGCGATGTGGGAACGCTCGATGAAAAGTGTAACATTATCCCATCCGCAAGCGTATGAATTATACATTTTGAGATCTCTTACCCGCGCACCCACTGGGGATAATAAAATGACATCAACATCACACTGCGGCTCAGTTCCAAAAGAGAAAGGATCGTCAGACTTTTCCTGTAGGTATGAGGAGGAAGTCGTCATGCGCTCGCCGCGGGGTTGTCACAACTACGCACGAGGGTCGAACTGTGTTGAAGAAATTTTGTACAGTAGAACATTGAAGGTTCTAGGCGTTGGGGGGGGTCCATTGGTGGGAATGTGTACCAAAGAGGAATAAGGCTGCCTTAAGAACAGGGGAAAAAAAAAAAAAAAAAGGTATTTCTCACTTTTATCTCTGGTTATTATTGTCACTTTAAAATCTGAATTCTCACTTTGAAGTGTGAATCCTGACAAGACAGAATTCTGACTCCACTGGGACTTCTGAGAACTCGAATATAGCGACAATTCTGAGAAGTCCTAATTGTAAAAAAGTCCCATTCCCTGTACACCCCTGTTCCAATTGTAGAAACCCCAAAAAGCTGTAAAAATGTATTTCATAGCCATTTCTGTTTGAGAAGAACCGTCAGCTCAGCTTGAAATGAAGAATTTCTGTTGTGGTTCTCAGATGTGGATACAGTCTCATGTTTAGAATCCAAATAAATGACTAGAGTGAACGCGGCGAGAGCCTTAATGAGCGCGATCACACGCCCGCCAAACACTTCAAACGAAGACCAGAAACAGAAAATAACCGTAATATTATTCCCTCTGAAGCGCAAGGGGTGACAAAAGAGAAAGATTTAATCGCGCACGGAAGGCCAGGATTAAAACTCAATTATGTAATTTTTTTTTTTTTTTTAAATAGGCTGGCGATTTCAGTCAATTACCAACGTTCATTTGCGGTAATTATCGGGGCTCCCCTCGCAGGGCTCTCTCACACCGCGACACCCCGATGCAATGCAGAGAATATTCCACGCTTGAGGTTTTCACATTCAGATGAGCTACGAATATATAAACAAGTCAGAGGAAAAAGTCCTCCTTGGTCTATTTAAACCGTCCCCCCCGCAGGCAAACGTATTTACAAGGAAACCGTTATCATTTAGTCTCTGTTGCGGATCAACATGTCAAGCTCCGCCGAGAACGTGTGCAACGCTGTAAGGCCAAAAGTGCAGTTTCACAGCCTCCGGATGCAGCGGTTGAGTGAGGGGTGGGATAATTTAAGAAAAAATAAAAAGATTTGTGAATGCGCAAATACGCCTAATTGACCTGGAATATCGCTCGGTGTGCGAAAATTGTTTGAAATCAATACGGAGAGCGAGAAGGATGGCCTTGACGAGTGATTTCAGAGGTGGACGATTTTTTTTTTTTTATTTTCGAGGCGGCGTCAAGCGGCGTGCGAGAATGGAGAAGAAGGGAGGAGGCGGTCACGAAAGGTCAATTAAAACTGCATGGGTTGTAGCCAATTAAAAAAAGAAGAAGAGAGGAAAAAAAAATGTTTCACCTCTCAGACTAGCTGAGCGCCATTATGCCACTTTGAAATATGTTGTCCTGATTCGATTGTTTAGAATTTCATTCTCAATTATGAGCATCATATTTTTGTAAATTCCTCAAACAAAACGTTTGCCAAAGTATTACCGTATTTTCCGCACTATAAGGCGCACCGGATTATAAGGCGCACCCTCAATTAATGACATATTTGAAAACTTTTTCCATATATAAGGCGCACCGGATCATAAGGCGCACCCTCAATTTAATGACATATTTTACAACTTTTTCCAATCACAATTTAGTAATACTCAAAGTAACAATAATAACTCAAATAATAACTCTAAACTCTCAATAGCATAATAAGTCAGTCAATATGAGCAACTGTAAACACACAAAAGAAAGATAACTTTATCACTTCATTCCCCATCTACAAATTCCAATCTTGATCCATATATAAGGCGCACCTGATGAAGCACACCATCAGTTTATTTATTTTTTTTTAAAAAGGCTTTTAGGTACGCCTTATAGTGTGGAAAATATACTTTTCATAAGGCCACAGGCAAAAAAGCTATTTTTGAGTATATGGCCTACATTATATCAGTAGAGTTAAAAATGAGATGTGTTAACATTGTTATTGTAGTTATTGCTCATTTTAATGGCTTAAACATCCCCGCCATGCAACTTTTACCTTTTATTTATTGCGAGACTGCAAGGGTGTACTGAGCATGTAAGAGCAACAAATGATTGACACCTCGTGAGTCCCGCCCTCTGTCTCTGATTGGTTGTTCCACCTCAGGCAGGTCAGATGAGGCCAGAGATGGATTTTGTTAACAGATCATGAAATCAAATCACAGTGGCCGATTTAACCAACGATTGAAAAAATATCTTGCAGAAATTTGTCTTTCCATTTCAAATTTCACTGTTTGTAGCTACCGCAATTGGATTCCCGATTACCTCCACTCAGACACACGAAGCCAACTGACCTTATTGCATTTACGTCACGCCAAGCGCATCCTCCCCGCCCAGGTGCCTTGTGGGTAAAGGACCAGAGCGGAAGGCAGTTCCTCCATCGGCCGCGGTGACAGCTCCTTTGCTCCCCTTTGACCTGCAAGGAAGAGAAAACAACATCAATGGTAATTCCCCCTTCAAACACATTAACTGGGATGAACCGGGTCCCAGCGAGCCCCTCACAGCGGACGCATTGATCGCAAGAAATCCATGAATAAATTTAGCACTAATTGATTTTTTTTTTTTTTTGCCTCCTTCGCTCTTCCTTCTTCTCCTTAGAAATACATTTCTAATTCAGAAACGAGACAGTGAGCACAACCGTTTTTTTTTTTCATTTAAGCAGTTGGAAAATATGCTGAAGTGGGGAACCTTTTTCCCAAAAAATAAATACATTTAAAAACATTATGCTACATGTGTATAATAAGATACTGTGCAATGTATGGGTTAAATGTTTTGGGCCTTAATTAACAGTTGCTAATTATTTGGGGAATTTCACAGTGGGTGCCTCCTCCCAGAGATGTTAATTTTGGGGGATTTTTTTTTTAAGTCGTTATGAGCAGACTGAAGCAATACGATCAGACTGGACCACCTTTTAATTGCTTTTGTTGAGGCTGTACTGAAGAAAATAATCGTGCACTCTCTGCCAGTTAGAAGAGCGATATCGTCGACATTGCAAGAACAAACAGAAAAAAAAACGGTGCGGATAAAAATAAATAAATAAAATTTGCAGAGTGGAAAAGGCGCGTGAACAGTTTTAATTCAGAAGACTACAGACAAAGCACAAAAAAAGCTTGAGATCAATTACTATTTCCGCCCTTTAAGTGTCCTACTTTCAAGAACGTCTACAGGAAATAAACGTGAACTAAAACGTTTACCTCCATATGTTAACGTTCGCTTTAACAATTTATACAGCTGTGTTTGTTAACCTGGCATCATTCAGGGAGGTGAAAACTTCTACAAAATGGATATCCTATTTTTATGATCTTGAAATTGGTATAAAAAATAAAGACGATTATAATAATTCAGATGGAAAAATAAATTCAGCCCAAAACAAAACAAAAAAAATAGGATTGCCATCAACGCTAGTAATATAAAGACAATTTATATGTGTTGCCACCAAGCAAAATCAGATGCTGTGACGCAAATTCAAGTCTAATACTGCCACCTACTGGTCACTCCCCGCCAAACAAAAACGTTCCCTCGTTGAGCGCCTTATGATTATGATTACGGGCGAGTATTAATTTTCTGACATCTGACGGAAGCGACATGCTTGGGAGTCGCACGTTTATTTCAGCGTGAAACGATGGATGATAACCAGGAGGCGTCTTTATGATGCTCGAGATTACTATTGCTCAAGCAGTGAAAAATTAAAGCATAAGCATTTATTTGTATGGAGTTAGATTTCATAATTGGACGCTGCTGGTCCAAAAAAAAAAATCAAGTGGAACATCTGGAATGCGCAGGAGGCGACATCAAGCGCACTTCGTTTTTTTTTTTCTTTTTGGTTACACTGCCAGACCATCAAAATAATAAGGATACCATTAGAAAAATAATTCTAAATACGTTGGAAAGTGTTTCGAAGTAGTTAAAGTGTAGATTTACATAAATTTTCATTATTTGGAAAGCGGAAGGAGCCATGACATCTTCAGCTACAGCCGTTTTGTGGAACACTAAGCAGTAGATCTAAACGTGTGCTCGTATATGCAGGAGCTCTCTTCTGTTTATTCATTATTCAAAATAAAAATGCATAACTTGTGGGAAAGCATTTAATAAGCTCTCTTGTAATGAGGTTCCCTGTAAAGAGATATTCCATTATTTTTCCAAGGCCTTGGAATTCTTGAGAATTAAATGTCTCTCCAACTAAATGGCGGAGAATTGGGGGGAAAAAATAAATGGTTTTAAGGCTAAACGGAATAAAATGAACTATTCAAGAGTATAAGGAGAAAATGAGGAAAATGCTGCTTTCCGGGAAGCTTACTTGGTAACAACATAAAATGGATATAACAAGCTCCAAATAAAAAGCAAAAGCATTTGATTTCCCCTCCTAAATTATATTATTATAACTTGTGAGGCAAGTTCATCTTTTTCTGGATATTTGAAATGTAAGTGCTTCAGTTCGTGTCTGAAATGCTTAACTTGTTTGTCTAAAACGTAAACGACTAGGTTCATTTGGTGTCAAAGTTAAAAATTGTGGACGTATTCATAATTTTGTTTGAATTAATAAACAGTATTTGTCAATTTTAAACCATTTAAGAATTTCCAAACTCCATTTGTAATGTTTTGCGAGTATTTTTACACACTTGAGTATATATATGTATGTATATATATATATATATATATATATATATATATATATATATATATATATATATATGGGAACGACCTTTTTTTAGGGGTACGTCCGTATTTGTCCAGCATTTAATGCCTTACTTGTTTTCTGAGTTTGGTCATGTGACTTAGGCAAACCGAGCCACGATTGGTCATTTCTTGAGACCTGAGCAACTGTGACGACATTTTCAGTCAACAATAAAGGCAAAATGGCCGCCGTACCCCGAGGTAGATACAAGGGGTGGATTTTGGTGCTTAATTCATATTCCATTATACGTTTGGGCTGTAATATATATATATATATATATATATATATATATATATATATTTTGTAAAGAAAATTCTTGATCTGGGTTCCCCCTTTAGAGAAAAACACAGGAGGAACATGCAAACTTTAGATTTGAACCCAAAATCTCAGAACTACGAGGCAGATGCGCTAACCGCTAACCCACCATGCAGCCTTTTTTTTTTTTTTTTTTTTTGGTGAGATTATCCAACGCTACAAAACACACAATGCAGTCGAGCTTCCTTATGTTTGCCATGTCCAAGAAGCTCCTTGAGGCTGGGCATCTGCCGCCCTGCCGCGTCCACAACTGGAGTAGAGGAGGCGGCTGTCACTTTGGTGAAGCAGCCGCGCCGGAAGACGGCGAGATGACGCAATCGCTAAGGTTGCGGGGATGGCCGCGTCTGCCGGTCGGCAGATGGGCCGCCGTGTCGCTGCGTGTTCACGGCCAAAGCCAATGCCCCCGCAGATGTTTAACGTCAAGGCCGGGCTGTCGCAAGCGCGCGCACACACACACTCACGCACGCAATGGGCAAGTGCGCGCGCGCGGTTCATTTTGTTACCACATTCGAGGCGGTAAAAAGCTCGGCAAATGCGGCCATCGGTCAAGCAACTATCATTGCAGAGAGATGCAATGACCTCACGGGAACTTTTAAAAGTCCTCCGAGGGACGTATTCAACAAAAGTATTTCAACTCGTATAAAAAGTGTACACACCCCTGTTGAAATGCCATTTTTTTCTGATGAGACCAAGATAAGTCATTTCGAAACTTTGCCCACATTATTGTGAGTTAATTAGAAATCTGTGGTGAAATTACAGTAAATCAACAACTATTTTAATCATCGAGTTATGGATTAAAGCTAACGTAGTCCACGTTTTCTGAGTTTAGCCTCTCAGCAGTATTTATTGTCTGATTTCTGTTGTTTTTCAAAAGATATTTGTTAAATAAAAGGGGGTGCTTTGGAAAATTTGCTTTGGAAAATGAGGATAAAACCAGCAAAAAATTTGGTAAGTGCATAAAAATCCGACTGTCATTTTATTTCCATTAAACAAAACTAAATAAATAGTCATTGATCAATAAACTTATTTTTGAGGCTGGGGCAATGTTCTGCAAAATAAAAATAATGTAAAACCAAATTTTATCCGATTAATCAATGCAATAGATCAAATATATGACAGTGACAGTCCTACTTACAGATGAAATATTTTCAGAGGGGAAGTAAAAAACAAACATGTATATTTATATACACGTTATTATTATGATAACACTCTTTATGATTCAAGTCTTTACGAGGGGCTGCAAGAATATTTAATTTTGGGTAACTCATTGAAAAAATGGTTGAAAAACCAACCCAGATGATTCACCAGGTTTGTGCATCTATTATTATTATCATTATTATTATTACCATTATTATTATTATTATTACTTTGTATTATTATATGAGGAAATAATGTATAGTAAAAATAATCTTGATAATCAAGATCAGTGAACTACTCTGCAAAGAATCACAAAAAGTGTATTCTTCAGATTTTGCAGTGTCTCCGTGTGAAAGAGGCTTCTCAGTGTGTAATTTTTGGCATTCATCAGCATATACCGATTTTATCGCAAAGACTTTAAGGATCTTTGAGAACATTTTTTGAGCGAAAACCTGTCCAGATAAAACGCAAACAATCAGATGGATTGAAGCGATCACAACATATCAGCATAAAACTACGGGAGACTTTTTGGGTTTTTTTGCCCTCTGCATTTTTCAAACGGTCAATAGATCGAAATATTTTACGGCGCCGCTGCGGCCCATTTATTGTTTGATGTTTCAGGAAAAAAATTTGCAGGGAATGATAGAGCCTTCATTAAAAGCAGGAGCCCTCACGAATGAACGGAGGAGATGCCGCCATTGGCTTTGAACGTGAAGTTTAACTGGGATATTGATCATTCTCTTTCTTCTGTGACAAAGGTCACCAGGGACGCCGGGAGGTGTCGGCAGATAAAGGCACGACGCCAATAACGCCAGCGTTTGCGCGCATATGCAAGGTGAGGCTGGGACATGCGGAAAAAGAAATGAAAAAATGTGTTGATTTCTAATGCTTCAAAGGAAAATTGATAACCTTTTGGGTCTCCGACACCTCACGAGACCTTTGTCCAGCTAGCGCAAATTGTTTAACTCCGCCTTCACTCCTTTTCTTCAGATTTTTGTGATTTTTTTTGCATTCAAAGAAAAAGACTAAGATGTTGAGTAGAAATTAGGTAAAGTAAGCAGCAAAATCAAGCATGTTCATGATAGCTAGAATAAAAAAGCTAGAGCTCATTAATAAGAGTTGATATTAGAGTAGTTTCTAGGGGTGTGCAAAAAAAAAAAAAGATTCACATAAGAAACGTGATTCACATTTACCACAATGCAGAATTGATTAAATATGTCCCAAAATTGATGATGTTAAAAAAAAATTCTTATTTTAAACTATCAGAGCTATGAAATGTATCGTAAATTTCAGTGTGGCAGTTGTAATCCACGATTTTATACTTCAGAACGTATTATTAAAAAAAAAAACGGAAAAATAAAACACATTGTTTTGTTTTGCTGGCTTGCAAAGCAGGCAGAATTGATGGACATCTATAGTTTTATTATTTAGTCCGTTTTTTTCAGCATCAAATGGTTCACAGTTGGTCAAAAAGCTTCTAGTTTGAATAAGGATTGACATAGTTTTTACTTCAGGAAACTTGACACATTTTAATATTTTTTTTCAGATTCAGAATAAGATGTAACCTGTATAAAATGTGAAGCTGTGAAAACCTGTGAAAAGTTAACACTTGGTGAAAATTGATTTAAATTGTTTTTTTATGTCAATGTTTAAAAAGGATACAATTTTAGGCATACTTATACCATTTTAAATTACAATAATCTTATATAGTCACGGCAGCGAGTGGACTCTAGATGTTTTCTCTTTCCTTGTGGGGGGGACTTTGCAAAAAAATCATTGGAAAGGACTGCACTAATTTGAGTAACGGGGTTTGTTTAGCTTGAAATATATTATATATATTTATTTTGAATGAAAATATTGACAAAATACGAAGAACATAAGAGAGGACTTACATGGTCAGCGATGTTAGCTTGATGATGACATTTCTGCCGAGTCATGTAGCTCACTTTTTTCTCTTCCATCTCAATGGCTAAAATGAGTACCTGCCTTTTTTTTTTTTAATTTAAGATTTTTTATTTGAATTTGATCTATATTTCCTTAGTATGCATGCCCCGATAGATCGTTTGTTTCCACAAGTGTCTCCAATCAACTTTCTCAGTCACCTGTCGTGCAGGTGTCCCTCGTTTGGTTAGTTAGTTGGGGCATGTGCTGCATTCAAGGAAAATGAGAAGTCGGATTTATCACAATCGCATTCCAGGCGATATGTAATCATCAGAGATGGGCTGGTTGACCAAAATGTTTGTTGTTCACATTTAGACTTACAGAAACCTCTTACATAATGTCCGTTCTGTATACAATCAAAAAAACATCTTACCTTATTTGCGAAAGGAGAAAATGGCTTTTTTTCCCTTCACGCATTCATTGAAAATCGCGTTGTATTACGTGAATGTATTTAGGATAATTAAATAAATGTGTCTCCACGGGCGTCGCCATTGTTTGGTGACGTCACAGTGCTTGTTTGTCTATTTTACTTCTCAACTCGGACTTCGCAGTTTAGGGACGTTCCAGTGCACTCACAAGTCCGAATTCCCAACTTCCACAAACGCAACATACGGTATTCAGTCTTTTTTAAATTATTTTTATTAAAGAATTCGCATTTGTTTAGATTTTAAATCAAGGTAAAGTTTCAGTTTTTTTAAGAAAAAAATATTTACAATGATCCCAAAGATTGACGCAATATATTAATAAAATATCCAATTCACAAACTTCCTTATAACGCCATCATTGTTTCTTTTTCTGTTATATCATTTCATTTGCAAATAGTTCCAGCAATATAAATACAAATGAAGATCAATTTACCAAACATAAATCTAACAATTATTGTATTAATGACCAGGTATTTTATTATTGCAATCAGTGCTTTATTCCTTGCAATTTTTCCTGCTTTTAAGTCCCCCCCCCCCCCAAATAATTAAAAAATAACAATAATTCAACCTCTTCCACATGCATGTGGACTGTTACAGGACAAAAATACGTCCAAAGTGCTCACAAAAAGCTTTACGCAGTTAAATGTCATCTATTGAGGACTCATCAGGCCTTTGTCCGGGCAAACATGCCAAGGTGGCACAAAAAGGGGGCCCGGTTGTCCTTCATAGACATTCGGCGTGCGGGCCTCACCCCGGGCCGCCCCGTCAAGGTCTCCCCGCCGCCCTCCGAGGGAGCCGTGACGGGGGTCACGGATGACGCCCGGCGCCTCGCCGCCAGACGTGACAGCGCAGCTGGGCCGCCTAATGACAGAAGGGGCCCGGCTCGCACCTGCCCACCCTGGGCAGGGCTGGCAACCTTGTGAGGGGGGCGCGGGGGTGAGATGCCGCCACGTTGGATGGGCAGATGCTCGGGACACGGCGGAGACAGCTGCGCCGCGGGGACCCCTCTCATCTCTCTTCCGTAATTGAAAATCATGTAAAAGGTCAATTGTGTGATATTGTCTTTCCGAGAAGAACGTGACAAAAACAAGGGATGGCGGTTTGCTCGTTTAGGTGCGCTGATAGGAAGATGTGAGGGCCATCTGCTGAGGGGAATCTCATCATGGAGTACATTATGCAGGCTGTTGTGACATATGGAGTCCAAAAAACAAAAAACAAAGGAATGCAAGAAGAAGGAATGGAATAACACAGATTCCGAGCTTATCAACATGTGATTGATGTCAGGGCATCGCGAGCCTGCCGGAGATCTTCACGGGGGCGATCCTGGTCTCGGGTTTCAAGTTTGATGAGAAGCGGCGCCGTTCCAAACTCCATTCCGCTGAATGGACTTTGCGGTCTTCTCTAAACAGAACCAGCTCAGGAACTGTCACGAAAAATCAGCCTTTTTGGAAACCGGGAGTGTTGTTCCAGCAGTCGCGACCAAAAAAAAAAAAAAGATCAAGCAGGTGTACGAGAAATTAGTTGTGTCTGGTTTTGCATCAACGTGGACATTTTCAAGAGTCCGATCCTAGTATGAGAAGGTCTTCTAAGCTAGCTTCTTTTTATGCTACAGAAGCTATTATGTACACATTAAATGACATAGACAAAGAATTGGCATTGAAGTTGACATGTTATGCTTCCAAGATTTAAACTAGACATTTTCACAGACTACCATATTTTTTCCTCTGAGGGTCACATGATTGCCATTTAAATTTGTAACTTTGTAACATAAGGTGTTTTATTTCTGGCTCATTAGCTAGGAAAAAAGCATGAATAATGATGATGTGCATTCCCACGAAATATAACAAATGTTTTGCAAAAGAGCCACCAGAGCACAATTTGACAATAGGATGCTTCATGTTCCAGTCAATTTGCTCTTGATATGAAAAGAAAACTGTTATGTGCCTGTCACGGCATTGATCCTTTTATGTTCCTTTTTATGTATCATTTTATCTTCTGTTTTATTCAAAAGCCAGGTTTGCAGTGCAAATAAACGGTTATTGGAATGAAATAAGCATTTGAACAGAAAATTATACCATTTTGTTGTTCTGAAGATCAAAAACTACCAGGTCTAGCAGAACTATGAACATTGCCTGAGCAATAAAACAGTAATACCACTCAAGGATTAAATTAGACTACCTGATACCTTCAGAAACTCTGTTAAAATCTTACATATGCCCTGAAGTGTTTTAACAAACCCTAGGGGTACTCGTACACCATTTGAACACCGCTGTAAAGCCTGGTTTTGCAATACATATTTGAATGTAGATTTCCTTTAAGATACCACTTTCCAAAGTGTACAAATTTCAGGGTCCACTGTCATGTACAACCGGAGGATGAGGATGCGGCGTTATACCCTCTTGGATTCCTACTTAAGTTTCAATTTTGAATATAATGCCCGTGGTTGTCACTGTGTGCACGCAGTATGCACGCAGCACAGCAGAATGCACATTTCAAAGGCAAGACAGCTTCTGGGCTTGCTGAACTTTTGCTTGTTATCAGGAGCTGAGAGTGAAGTGGAGGGAATTGATCTCTTGTCTGGCAGAGGTGCGCTTGCAACCCGCCCCCCCCCACCCCCCGAGCTGGGCTCCCATCCCTCCTCTCTGCCCTGGCTCCGCACGATGGCTGCCTCTCCTCCAGCTGACACTTGTCCTGCCACTGCTGCGAGAGGCGTACGCTGAGTTACTGACACCGGGATTGATCTTTTCTCTCCTTTTTGAGCTCGGTATCAAACTCCAGGAGACTACTTGTAGACAAAGATCGGGAAGAAAAGGTGGGGTGGGGGAGGGGGGTGAAGGATATTGTCAACATCTGTTGGGTTATCAAGCTAACGATGTTTCGTGATGAGAAGGAATAGAAAAAAGTAGGTGGTGCAACATTACATCTTGCAAAAGCAACACGAGTTCAAGATAGAATGAAGTAAAATTAAATGAAGGTTTATTGCATGTTTTGTGCTGTCAACAGAGGTTATATAAAATGGACAAACAACCTATTTAGTCATTTCCTAAAGTAAAAAAAATATTTTTAATGAACTCAAAAACAAAATAATTAAATATGTACAATCAATACCTTCAAAAACACACGTTTTACTTGCTGTCGACTGGGGATGACATTGTATGTGCTCAGGATTCGCGTTATGACCAATCATAGCTCAGCTTGAGAGCATCACATGACCAAACTCAGAAAACACACGAACCATGATTGGTTGAGCTTTGAACCTGTGACATCATCTTCAATCAAGAGCAAGAAGAAAATGAGTTCCTAAAGGAAAAGATTATACATGAAAAATAATTTGATTATCAAAATAATTAAGACAAAAAAATAAACTTTTTACTGCTGAAAATGACCAAATAAGCATTGCAACCTTTTAACTGAAGTCTACAAAAACAGTCTTTGTTACTATTTGAAATAATTACTCATTAATATCACAAGAATGGTTAGTTAGCAGGATTTCACCCCAAAAACGTTTTTAAAATTTATGTGAGCCTGTGTCAAATTGACACAGGATGTAATTAATATTCCAGAGAAACACAAGTAACACACATTAAGCATTTCCTTTGTTTTTTGTGAGTGGGTTTACAATCAAAAAAACTGTTTCTGACACATCTGGATAAATACACAAATCCATAGACAGATTATTGCTGTTCTCGAAAAATGAACACAAATCACTGGTGAAAATAAAATATTGGATTTGGATTAAATGCATTTCTGACGCATTTGGTTGGCTGAATACGCCCCAGGTCATTATTGTTGTTCCTTGCCAATCAAATGATTCACTATAAAACAATGTAGCCTTAAGTTGTTTCATGTTCCAATTGATTTGCTCTCATTTTGAAAAGAAACCATACTGCTCCAGTCCCGGCCTCAAAAAAAATACCAAATTAGATTTTCTAACATCTGCCTTCATGTACCCATTTGAAACCCGCCGCCATTTTGATTGATGTCAGCGGCTTTTTCGGACCTTCGTTGCGTTTGTTGGGCTTGTGGATTCGTGTGTATGAACTGGGGAACCTTTACAGTTATTATTATGTGTTATTGGCATTTGGAAGGGCGGGGGTGTTGGAGAGTGGTAGTAAGGATGGGGAGACAGCGGGGGGACGTCTGGCAGCAGACGCGATAATTTGCAGGTTAGCCAATTTCAGTGGATAGCCCGATACCCTTGGTAAACATCGGCGAGCGGAGCAGGCCAGAGGCGCGCTGGAGGAGAGGAATCAAGTTTAATAACAAAGGGTTCTAATTGCCCCCCGCAACCTCCTCGCCGCCTCCCCTCCCCCCCCAGCCTCAGCTCCGAACTCTAATTACGGTGAGAACGCGGCACACTGTCACCCGATATTAAGTTGTCGGGATAATCGATAAACACTTTAAGTTGCGGCGAGAGTGCGGAGAATGAAAGAAAGGACGCTTCGTCTGTTCAGTGGGAACCGCCGGCACCCAAAGCCCTCCTGGCTCATGAGAAGACTTTTGGGACGGTCCGAGGATGATTGCGGGGTAATAATCCCGAGCACACGTGCGTACTCCCCCACCTTCTGGATCGGAAACGCTCACATACTTTCATGTGAGGAGAAAGAAACCCAGCAGCACCGCTGGCAGCCGTTTCCCAGCGGGCCGCCCGAGCACCCGTGCGTCTTGAGTGGAAAGGTGAACACGGTCACTCTAATTACAGGGGCCCCGACTCTCTCACACGCTCGCCAGGCATAAGTAAAGACAGGCCAATTAGGGCGAGCGGGAGATAAGGGAAGTTTTATTTGTATACTAATTAAGCCCCTGATGAAATTCAAAGGGGAGGCGGTCGGAAAGGGGATCAGGGGAGGGAGTGGGTAATTGTGTGTTTGAGGAAAGGTTGCTCTAGGTGCAGTTATCTGAGAAGCACAGCCTTGAGATAGTTGCCCCCTAATCCCACGCTGAGCCCACCGCCGCGCTGCAAGGTCTCTCATAATTTGATCCGTTACGTAGCCGACGGTAAGCTCTGACAGCAAGATCATCGGCGGCATTTATTGCTTATTTGCTGGGAAACGCGCAAAATGAAGCAACGTCTTTGTTCTGTTGTCGTTTATGCCGAAAGAACAAGGAGGATTGGAGGGCGGAGCTGCCGTCGGGGAGCGAACGCTTTCGACTGGCAAATTTGTAAATGGGCGAACGTATTTTAAATATTCGCAAATATGTTCGAACATATTCAAGCAAGTTCAAATGTATGTTCAATCATTCTTGTAAATGCGTGTGCACAGAGATGAATTTAAAAGTACCGTATTTTCCACATTATAAGGCGCACCTAAAAGCCTCAATTTGTTTAAAAAGCTGATGGTGCGCCTTATAATCAGATGCGCCTTATATATGGATCGATATTGGGATTGGTAAATGGGGAATGACGTGATAAAGTAAGCGTTACCTGTTTCTTTTGTGTGTTTACAGTTGAACAAGGTTGCTCATATTGACATTGACTTATGATGCTATTGAGAGTAATTATTGAAGTTTTATTGTTATTACTTTGAGTATTACTATACTGTGATTGAAAACGTTTTAAAATATGTGATTAATTGAGGGTGCGCCTTATAATCCGATGCACCTTATATATGGAAAAAGTTTTAAAATATGTCATTAATTGAGGGTGCGCCTTATAATCCGGTGCGCCTTATAGTGCGGAAAATATGGTACTTGTAAAACATTAAATCATATTCGCAAGCACTTCCTTATGTATTTGCCTATATTTTTGAATGTATTTGTATGTATTTGACTTTCTTAATCCTTGTGCAGTATTTTGATCATTTTTGGGTCATTTTTTTCTTCACCATTCTCACGGTATTTTCGCCAATGGATGGCACACTCCTGGTCGTGCGATAACTAAGTGGTCATGCCATTTTGAACTTTGACGTACTGTCCCAATCTGGGTGAAATATCAGCTCCCTCGTGTCAATTTTCAATGCTTTTTCCCTTTGATGTAAATGATCAGAGCACAAGGGTTTTAAATGTACTGTATAGTCCTTCAAAGGCAATGTTAAAACGTTTCATTTTTCCAATAATGCCACAAGGTAATTAATGGTTTGATCATGCCCATACACTATGGCATCATGGGAAAAATGCAGAATGTACATAACAAAAGCATTTCAGTTACTAAACAATGTTTACGTGCTTGATTCTTTAAGGCATAGGTGTGGAACTCCAGTCCTCGAGGGCCGGTATCCTACATGTTTTCAAACCTTTTCCCTCAAAAACACCTGATTCAAATGATTGGGATCATTTCGAAGCTCCCGCAGAGCTTGCTAATGAGCTAATCATTTGAATCAGGTGTGTTGGGGAAAGAAAACCGGAAAACATGCAGGATGCCGGCCCTCGAGGACTGGAGTTCCACACCTATGCTTTAAGGGGTTAGTATAATTTAGGGAAAATTCCTAAACAGAAAAAGTAACTATACATAAAAATACAAATCCGTACAATACCTAAAATGGGTTTCAATATGATCCAGTACGATCCTGAACGATCAACTGCCAAGCAACGCGGCTGATTCAGTGTAAAGGTTTGTGTTTACCCTTTGAAATCGTATCTTATCAAACAGAACATTAACACCTGGTCCAAGTGTGCCTTTGGAGTGGAGGAATTGACTCATTCCACAAAGGCGCAAGTCGTTTTCATTCCACCCAGTTTGAGAAGTCGGCAAAACCCAGCTAATAGCGCCGATTCCTGCAAGTCATGTATAAATCCATTAAACAGCCGCAGATCCGAAAGAAACGTCACTTATCGCGACCACCTGAAGAAGTCGTCATTAGCAGTCAACCCTGAAGCACTTCTTTAAAGATCAGCGGGGCTGTTCAATCGCAAGAAGCGTTTCATCCCTTATTAGAGATTAGTTTCGCAGAGGCACCCCTGTGACACGTTGTCACAGTAAGCCGAGCTGGGTCGGGTATCAAAGCGGGTTCCTCCCGTTGAGCTTTTCACAGCCACATCTTTTCCTGGGCTCTCCATAAAGACCACATGCGGTAGCATTAAAAAAAAAAAAATCAAGAAATAGCAGGAGGGCTGTTTTTCCACCTCATCAATGACTGCTGTTTATATTAAATGTGTTACCCCCTGATTTAATTTTCGCTTTCTACTGTATAATCTACTGTATGCTTCTACTGTATATGAAACATTATATTCACAACACTCACCACAGTAACAAAGTAATTGGTTTCCTCCTAGCTCCCTAAGTGAAGCTTTTTGTAGTGTCTGAGGGTTTTGTTTACTACACGTAGAAATCAATGCTTGGTTTTTCGCTTGTTGCCATTGAAACAGCGCATAACTCTGCAAGAAAGGTTTGTGTAGAACACGGTGGCACAAACATGTTCCTAAACATCATCTGATATAATTTTAACTTCTCTGTGTCAATTTCGACAAAATTTGGGCCATTGATCTAGTTCAGTGGTTTTCAAATGGGGGTTATTGTATCCCTGGATGTACTTGAAGTAGTACTCGAGATTTTAAATAAAACAAACAAACATTCAAAAATCCGTTACAATTAATTATTGAACTAATGAATTGTTTCTGGAAAATATAAGTTGATAAAAACACATTTTATGTCCAGTAGGTTATTCAATTTCAATTCTGTAAAAAGCCAGATTCTCCCCAATATTAGAATGGTTGAACCTGACTCTTCAGGTGCCACCTCTCGTTACCTGTCAAGTTAAAGATTTAATTTTGCAAACACATCTCTAATATGATCTCAAAAGTTGAATATTTTTCTGTGGACAAATATTTATTCATAATTATTTCTTTTTGAGGCCTGACAGTTCATGTTGATTATTTTTTGTGGACAAATATTTATTAATAATAAAGCTAATGATTTGTTTTGTGAAGTAACCCCAAAACAGGACATTTTATGTTTAATATTTTTTGTGGACATTATTTTATTTTTTTGCGGGGGGCACGTCTGACACTTTGCATCGAGTTGATCGAACAAAAAACATTTAAAAAAAACAGGAGGCTAAAAAATACAATGGATTGTCAAATACAGAGGTTAAAAAAGCACAATGTTTTCACTCCTAAAAGCTTGCAAATGTAATTTATTTGATAGCAATGTTTGACCGTATGACCGTTGACACTCAGGGGTGAAGTCAATTTACCTGCCTTGGTCAACTTTTTCTTCCCAGCTTTATTACAAACATAGTCACTGTGCCAAACCTCTTAGCTTCGAATTGAATTTGCACACTACCCTGCAAAAAATATTAATGATGTAATAATTCCAGCTTACATTGCTAGTGTGATGTGTGTGGCAAAGGGAATTCATTATGCCCCTAAACGCTTACACTCCGATAAAAACGGCATTTTGGGGTTCGGGGCTGCACGGCTAGAATGTTTCGCGATATTGTCTTGACGTTTTGACGCTTTCGTGCAGACTTTGAGCGATTCCCACTGTCACGCACACATTTTTCACGTCGTTCACATTTAATATCACCCCTCCGCGAGAAAAATAACATTTAGCCGCCACCGTTAGCGAGTTGATTTGCTCGCCGGAGAGGCACTCGGGAAAGATTTGAATAATTCATCCGCGTTAAACCCATTAAGAATATCCGTGCGGACACCTTTTTTGATGTTAAAGACAGTGTATGATCTCGGGGTGCTTTCAAACTAGATCGGGCTTTACTTGGGGTGCCGGTTTTCTCCCCCAAGCGACAAAGATCAACTGGCTCTTTTGCTAATTCTGCAGAAGTGTACTGTACAGAGAGGTCTTCGCTACAATTGGCAGGCTCGCACCCCAATCAGCATCTCGCCGCCTCCGCGGCCTCGATACGGCCTCGGACTGATGAATCACTCGCTACGTCTTCTCTCCGGGAATGCGCGTTGTAGGGTAAAATCAGCGCGCTTGCTGTCAAACGACTTTGAGGGCGCACTTGAAAACTTGGACTTCTACCTCAAAAGTTTATCAGCTTGAGAATTACTCACTGGCCGCTTTCTTTTTCATATGAAATTAATGTTGTTTACTCATTTTTCTGCAAACACATCAGTTCAATCTTCATCCATCTGATAGGTCCCCCTCACCCCTCCCCAAAAATATATATTTGGAGGTGATGCAAACCCGAGCAACAACTGGCGGCGCCAAACGGGGCCGGGAGAGCTCCGAGGAGCATAAATCATCAAAAATCGGCAAGCACTCCGAGGTGAGTGCCAGACGAGCGTGAGTGTAAGCATTTGAATGAAAGGTAATTCAACACAATGCGTGTCATGGATGGAGAAAGGAGACGGGCCCTTGTCTCCTGCAGCTGTCAAATTTCAGCGTGATACTTACTTGACCCTTCAGGGCCTGTGGATGCCCCGCCACGCGGGCAAGTGCGGGGGCGTCCACAAAGTAGTCGCTCACCCACGGGTCTTCTCGCATGCGTGACACTGTGGGCCAGGGGGTACGTTTACATGAGAGCGACCAAGTAAAAAGCGTCTCGGAAAAGTTTCGCATTCAAATGGCAGCTTTGTCAGAAAGAAGAAAAATGCCGCAGTTTCAATTCCGGGCCTGTAGTTGGCGATATCATTATGCGCATGCACATCAAGTACCTTTACTGGGATTGTATCTGAATTCCTGTTCACTCTTTGGAATTTACCTAGGGATGTTCTACATAACTTTTCTTCAGACTGATGACAAATAATTTTAAATGAAATTCAATGATTAGCAAATGTTCATTTCTAATTTGTGATCATAAAACTTCACCAAGAAAGTGACTGATACTAGTATCAGCTGCCATCACGAGTGCAGCTGCCATGTAATAAGACCCATTACCGATATTTAAAAAAAAAGGAATTTAGATGCATTGTGATCAGATCAAAAAATAAATAAATAAATCAGGAGGAATGGGGCCATTTTCTATTGTCAATCGCCAAATAATTATAACTTTACTCTAAAATAAAACACTTTTCATCCTGTCCGTCGCAAACTTGCTCAAACGTAGGGTGTTCTACAGTTTAGTTTAGCATATATGGCTCTCTACATTAGCATCTTTGTTGCTATCATTACCTGTGGCTGGAATCACAACTGGGTGCTTTGCATTGAAGTGGTAGGCTAAAATTAAGCTGCTTCTCACACAGAATGCATATTACTCTACCTTTATCATTAGTGCCATCAGGGTGTATTTTTAAGTTGTTGTTTTTTTTTTTAATGCTTTTCCATCTTCCTTCTCCCCTCTCACCCATAACAAGAGCCTATCAGGTTATGCTAAACAAATTGACAGCCAATCACTGTCCACTTCATAGTGTGATTGACCTTTTTGACCCTCTATGCACAAAAAGCCTGATATAAAAGGGATATAATTAGCATAAAAAGATGTAATGCCACAACAGACACAGTACATTTTCCTTTTGGAACCAAGAGCAAATTAACTGGAACATAAAGCAACTTATTGTTAAATTACGTTATAGAGACTCCCTTGCAAAACGTTCTTTTAAGTTCTGCCCTTCCATGATGTATCTTGTAATATTCTGGAGAACTAACGTTTATCTGTCCCATCCTCACAGAAATCCTAAAAGTGCAACGAAACCAAAAGGGATGAAAAGCGACTGAATCGGTACTTGCGATCCTTCAACGGTTCCTCGAGTAGTTATTAGCCAGAGGCCACTGAGAAAGGGGAGGGTGGGGAACGGGGATGCGAGGGGGCTCTGGAGAGCATCCCACACAAGACCCAACGACAAGCCCCGCATAGAAAAACTGCAAGAGAAGCACATTAAAGATAATTAGCAATGAGACCGCTGGCCGCCCCATAGCTTGGTATCCCTCCCTGGTTATCTTTCCCCATTTGTGCTTTAAGAACTATTTCGCCATTACAAAGATGATCATTTCATTAACTGTGCAGTGGAAAGAAACCAACAACAAGCTAGGAGCACATTTTTATGTTTGTCCCAGTCCGCTGTTAGCGTTCTCGGCTAACATACAGTGCCTCCAACTGAAGTATTAAATTAACTCAACCTGTATTCCCAGCTGACTAGGCTTCATCTAAGAAATGTATACATACAAAAAGATAAAGCACTCTAAAGGTTTTGCAGAACTGGCCTGAGCTGATTTACCTTTAACTCTTGTGTGGTATTTTGATCATTTTGGGGTTATTTTCTTCCACATCCTTTTCATAGTATTTTAGCCAAGGGATGGCACACTCCTGGTAGAGTGATAACTGAGTGGTCGTGCCATTTTGAACTTTGACATGTTGTCACCATCTGGGTGAAATTTCAGCTCCCCAGTGTCTTCTTTCAATGCTTTCCCTTTGATGTGAAATGCCTTTGATGGAATTATCAAAGGATTGGAAAAATACCGCGAAGGGGTTTAAGGATGTCTCTTTTAAGCATTGAACACTAATTGGGCCCTTCTTGTAGAATATTTACCTCAAGATGTAGCCCTTAGCATTTTATGCTAACATTTATCTGTCTGTAGACAAACCATACTTATCTAAAAATATGCTACATCTCTGGAAACAGCAATCTCGACAAATTTTGTTTGCACTTAACATTCGGAGCTAATCATCATCTGTTTGTACAACTAAATTCACCTCCCGTAAATAATAAGCCCGCGGTCAAAATTCGTTTGCCTCAACCTTTAGAACTCTACAATCAATTTATGTTAGGAATTTCAGTTAACTCAAAGATCAAAATGATGCTAACTGGATGTTTTTTATGTAGCTCAAAGCTAACCTCATCCGACACATTGAACCAAATGTACTTCAAATATTTTCTATGAGCATTCTAAGAAGCTAACGTATAGAATTGTAAACTCTACAGTTATACTTACCATAACATATCCTAACCTTGGCCATTAGCATTCTAAGCTAACAGGGCTCTGTCTGTATAATCACGCAGAGTCTGGCAGGCCATTAGCGAAGCCGCGACATGACACTATTATCCCAGCCCTTTAGCCATGTTCCACCCATCTTAAAAACAAGGTGGTGTAATCTAGAACGCATTTCAGAGCAATTAAAAATTCTCCGGCACAATTACTTATTCCCCCCTGGCGGGGCGCCGTCTCAATCAGCGCGCTGGTGTAATGGGTTTACGGCCTTGACGCGCCTAAACCTGTCCTGCCTATCTGCCCGCTGCTCTTCTCAAGGCTGCGGTTATTAATTGTGGCTAAAGTCGATAAATACAATCACCGGTGCTCTTAATGCTAATTAGTCTTTGAGATAATATTTATGATTTCATAAGCGCATATTTCTCCAAAGGCTGCGGCGTTGTGGCCCCCTTTCCGTCGGTCATAGGCTGCCTTGGATATAATCTATCTTCGGGGAGGCGCGAGGCCAGAACACAGGCAGTAAATACTAATAGTACTTAGCGGAAGCTTTGGGGGGGCTTTATTGAGCCGGGCAGCACAAGCAGACTATGTTAATTTTATAGCAAACGTCTGTATGTCGACGAGGACTATCAAAATGGGGAAAATTGGTTTCTCAAATAAACATTAGGAATAATTCATTGTGCCATCTAAAATTACAAACAGCTTTCTGAGTTCAAGTTTACAGCATAAACACAATTAAATTTAATGTTATCTTCGATATTGTTTCGTGCTTTAGTGCAGAACACATTATCAAATGTTTTGTCTGATAATGTAGTGCCCTATTTATTTTAGTGTTTAAAGTACTATTGTATTTTGCATATACACATTAACAATTATTCATTCAAGCAAAGGCTGGGAATGGCACTCAAAAATGCCTATTCTAGGACATAAATAGAAATTTACTCAGGGAAATAACTAGAAATTCTGTGCAGGATTATTATCATTTACTAGTTTGTTACTAATTGCAATTAAACCCTGAATTTTGCATACATACGATTAAACTATATTTCAATATTTTTATTAAATCATAAATCCAGTCCGGTAATTATTGTGGTACACTATGCTACCAACATTTTTACTGTAATATTTATTAAAATAACCTTGTCATTCAAAGTACTTTTTTTCCTTTTCTGATTATTATCAATTAGTCATTATTTTAAGAGATGTCCATTTTGGGTTTGCGACAGAAATAACCTCTTTAAGGTTGCATTTTATTTTCTTAATTTCCCAGCAGCACAGAGTTTCAAATTGGAATAAAAGTGTATGAAAAATAAGGAAATAATAGACGACGCGGCACCACTGAAAAATGAATGTGACAAAACTTTAAAAATGTTTTTGTCAAAAATAGGCATTATAACTTGGCAGCATTCCAATTGCTGTAAGTTTAATCGTAATTGCTGTGAAGAATTAAGTGTAAAATTAGAATGTCGATTCATTTTCAGAGAGATAAGCCTGATGATGTGAAAATGCATTACATAAATTTTAATACATAAAGAGTAGGAAATACTTATAAATTCTTAAGTATATAAAAATGGTGATTACTCCTAAATGTTATTACTTACATTCATTTTCTTAAATAAATTAAATAAAAATAAATAGTACAATAAAAAAATTATACATAATAAAAGTTCTTTTTCAATTTGTGAAATCACACAGTCCATTGCAGTGAAGTGGTGAAAAATAATGTTCACGGTAGCCTTTAAATGATGATATAATCTATTGCGGCTGTATTGTCGAAAAACCCCGGCTAGCTTTTCCGAGCGCCGCAAGATGGCCGTGCTACATAATACGGCAGCGGTCCGACTATTGATCGGCGTCACCACATCAAGGTGAGCATCCGTCGTCCTGAAAGAGGCCAAGCGTCCGCAGCTCCAGGCGATGCCCGGACGAGTGACACATGATGAAACCACATCAAGGGTGCTAAGAGTGGCCACGGCCCCTTTATAGTCGCTGCTTCAAAGCTGAGAGCAGCCCCTGGCGGTGCAACACCCCCCCCCCACCCCCCACCCCCCACACACACACACACACACACCTTACCACTTGGTCTTCTTCCCATTTTAAGCTTTTTTTGTGGGCTTCTTGGTCCACCTCTCCTTCCCAAAGCCTTCAATGTCAAAAGGCGTCCAGTCAAAGCTCTTGGACACATACTTTTTCCCCTTTTACTGCCATTTATGAGTACTGTATACTCATCAGTTGTATTTTTGCTACTACAATGTAAATTTCAATTTTGGAAACGTTACTAATGCATCATCACCAGTAGGTGGCATCGATTTTGCATTTTAGGTATGAGATCGGCACCATTTGATAAGGTGAAATTGCTAAAAAATTGCTGGCAATATTACATTTTTACAGCTGAAAATTGGCACAAAAATGCAATATTCCTTTAGGACTGGTGGGGTCATTGTAAAGAAAGATTGTGGCTTGACTGCTCCTTTAAAGAAAAGTTCACAGTTTTTTTGTCTACTTGACAACAGAATACGGTGATCACTCACTACTTTATACCTTTAGTGTATTGTGGATTTTTTTTTTTATTAAAAAAAAAAAAAGCTACATTGCAGAGAGACGCACTGTGAAGGTTTCCTGCAAGCTAGACACACAAGTTAACGATAAATGCACTTGCCATTGGCACATATTTACTTAAATTTTAAATAATCCAACCTTATGCAGTAACTGTACTGTTATCCCTTCCTATCCCGTTGGCTGTAGTTTCATGGAGAGTCGCGGTTATATTAGCGGCGCCCTTAAGTCTAATTAAAGTGAAGCCTGTAGCTGACCAAACATGATAACAATCAGAGTTTACACTTGACATTCTAAATAATTACAAAAGAAATCTAGGTAAGAGATTTACGATGCTCCTTTGCAGCGCTGCTTTCTCCTTCTCTTCCTTTGTGTCAACCTAACCTGCGTGTGTGAGTCCCTGAGGGGTACAGGCACTCCTTCAAGACACGTGATAGGCTCCTGACGCGACCATTGACCAGTGAGGGCAGGAGTAGATTACAACTTTGTGGGGACCGCTAACACAACCACGGCTGTCAAATTCAGGTACCCGCATACATACAAAAGTAAGGCTACTTCACGATTTTTGACTTATGGAGGGAGTGTTCCAGTCCCCATTAACTGTGAAAAACAAGGGATTACTGTCCTGTATTATATTATATTGTATTATTTCATTTTGTAATTGCTGAGCCATGTGGACAGGTGGAAACCACATAACTCCTGCTGACCAAAAACGTGGAAGAACAAAGAGCGTAAATCACAATCTCTAGGATGAGCCTGTCTTCCAGTAAATACAAAAAAAAAAGACATTGCTCACAAATACATTAAAGGATGGGTGTGTTCCCCCCCCTTTTTTTTGAGATGAATAAGTTATATTGCTTTGCCAAAGGGACCTAGGATTTTTTTGCCCTGTGGGCACGGCAGTCTTCATTTCCCCCCCTCCCGTCATATATTCCCAGCGCTTGTTGCGGAGTTATGATTGAGTCCCACATATTGGAGTTATATCTGGCAGTTGAGCGGGTTTATCTGTTGGGGTTGATAACTGCGCTAGCCTGCGTGAAGCCTAAAGACTTGAGGAAGAGTGAAAGGTAAAAAAAAAAAATAGATAGAGAGACGCCCAGCACGCTCGTATATTCTCCATCTCCTCTGGTCTTTCCTCAATGATTTAGCACGTCTTCATCACGTCTGACCCCGGCTAACGCGTGGCTCTTTATCTGGCGCGCCAGCTGAGAGCGCTGCTGCGGGCTTGACAGCAGCCTCCTCCCAGCTTGTGTCAGTCAAAAAAGGGGCTAAACAAGGCTGAGGAATGTTTATTTGTAGATGCTGAACACTGGCTGTGGAAGGATGTGGTTTGGAAATCTTCATTCAATATTGTTGGAGGAAAACAGACTAACATGTGGCTATAGGTGCTCGAAAAAAAAGTGGTGGTGCTATAATCCATTTTCCTAGTTTGGGAATTGTCTTTTTTTCCTCTTTCCTAGGTTTTCCTTTTCCATGTGACGTTAGATTGGGGTACCCTCGGGCATCTCGTCAGGCTTCCCGTTCTGTCTCCCTCTGTTGGTCATTTGGGTTGTTACTGTTAAGTGAAGACTAATAAAATATGCAACAATATTTTTTTTCATATAGAATTCTCTTAGAATTTGTGACATGTAAACTGTGCTGGTATTTCACTTTGGTGAATTAATTACAATCAATTTGGTATTTTAATTTCGCAATGCGCTCGACAGCTCAATTTTTGAAAGTAAAATTACATAAACATGCATCTTTGTTTATCTTTGAGAAGATGATTCATAAAAGATTGTTTTCAAAGTTATTCAAATTCAGCTGCCACAGAAACCATTTTTTTAATAAATCGTCCAATTAAACAGTTATAGGAAATGCCAAAAATCCAAATCAAGCTGTTCCTAAAACAAATCTATCTCCGTCATTAAGAAAGCACAATTTTTTAGACGAGAACTCCAAAGATGATTGAACATCTAATCGATTTTTGATCATCAATTCATCGTTTTGAATTTAAAATTGCGTTTTTGTCTTTCACCAGTAAACATTATCCAGTTGTTGAAGTCCTCCACGGCATCAGAACAATCTTTTGCAAACATTTCCTTTTACTTTGAAACAGAATTTATCAACATTTTTGCCCTTTTTTTTCTTGACATTACAGACCAAACCACTAAGTGAATCTTAAGGTTATTGAGCGGTGAATATGAAATAATATCCTCTTTTTGCATAAACGGATGGAAATGAAAACGTCTTTCATTGATTATTCGACAAAATAATCAACGGATTCATTGAATATTAAAATAACTGCTTAAAAAGGTATCACGAACACACAAAGCGATAATAAAATTCCTTTTAGCGCATGTTTAGCATGGGTACTAATGTCCCGGAGAAACCTTTGGCGTGCCTCGACTTCCTCACGAAGACTCCTGGAGTCCGTTAGAAAGGAGAAGTTAGTGAGGCATTTGGACTGTGGGAGTATGAAGTCCGGGGGAACGCGAACGCTCCGGAGCAAAGCAGTGCTTGCTGGTGCCTGACTGCGTGCGAGGCCTCAATTATTCATGCGGTGGTGCACATGTCAAGAGCTCACCGACATGCGCAACGGCGAGGCCGAGCGCGAATCAAGCAGCGCGTCCGAGAGGGCACATGGGCGATGCCCACAATGCACCTGGAGGAGGAAGGCGCCCCCTCGCTCCTTCCCGGATCAACAGACAAGGCGGCCGCCTCCGACGCCTTTTATTTGTTTGTGTCTTGGCGGGGATGTCGGGCCAGGTGGGTTTCATCTTTTCATGGCTCATCAGCCCGCAGTTTGCTTCACTTTATTCTTCTCAACTAGCCATCATGCCCGCAGTGTTTTTAAGCCGACTGTCCGCCGCCTCTGCCGGTCCCCGACACGTCTCGATTAGCTGGCTGCCTCTGGACTTCCAGAATTCGACAACCGCGCCATTTTCTTTCATAGGTTTTTTCGGGAGATAAATCGATGTGCCTTCGCTTACTGATTTTGGGAAAAATATCGAACATTGAGCGTCTGGATACAGAGTGTGAGCGCAAGTGCGTATTTGCAAGAAGTGATATTTAACAGTTGGCACAGTGAACTAATTTGTTAGCAAACCTTACAGCTTAAAACTGCACATTTCCAAAGGTTAATAGCGTGACTTTATTGAGGTCTGAATGCCTACATTTGTTGGTGTTTTCAAACTTTTGACTGGTACTATATATCCTCCTGAGATCCAGTCTATTCAAGCATTGCCCATTGTATTTGACATTTGTTTTTGGTCAATAGGTTTTGACTCACGACCCTACTAGGGCTGTCACTATTGAATATTTTAAGAACCAATTTTTCCATTGGTTTTTCCAATGATTAATCGAATAAAATTGTATTGCATTAAGCGTCTTATAAAAACAATGTTTTTCTCATTTAGAATTTTTTTTTACCAATTATTCTTCTTCGTTTTGTATTGTATATGATTTTTAGAAAATAGCAATTAAGCATTATTACACAAGAGGGATTGATGTACTCACCGATGTTTTTGAAACTGAGTCAGTTATTTCGTTTTCCCAAAGTAAAATTAAATGTCTTATTTCAATTAAACACAAAAGATTAAAAAAAACTTCTATGAAAGACTATATAAAAATCAGAAAAAAATATCGTTGACGATCAGAAGTTCAAGGATTTCGATCATTTCAACTCAAAGCTCTAAACAACTACTCGATGATTAAAATAGCTGTGAATTAATTTGATAATCGACAGCTTTAGATGCAATCATGTCTTGTGTTTGGCTGATGGAATTAATTTTGCTGTCTCGCTGAGGCAAAATAGTCTGGACACAAATCAATAGGCTGGGACTCAGGAGGAAATGTATATTTTATTTATGTACCGGCATATAGTTTTATTTATATCAATATCTGATATCAATATCGGATTGGGACAACCCTAATCATTAGGGATGTTCCGATCCAAACTAGACATAATCGCTCAATAAGCTTCTCTCAGAGGGTGTGCTTATAAAATAGTCTTTACAAAATATCTAATTCACATTCATGAGAGATTGGCGTTACACACTCATACACACACAAAAAAAATTCAGTCTGTTGAGCGAGCACAGTCGGCCATGTCGGTTGCGCTGCGCGGACAGCGAAAACAGGCTCAGCGGCGCGCCCGCCCTCCGATGGCACCGGCGACTGCTTTATCAGCATCCCATAATTTATGTTGCGCTAATTAGGTCCCCGGTGGCCGTCTCACTCGGACTTTGGCTGGCCGATAGCGATGGCTGGTCGCACGAAGACGAGCTAAGGAGGACGAGGGGTGGTCCCCGCCAAACTGAGACGCGGGCATGTCATAATTACTGTTGGTGAATAATTAACGCCCCTGTCCCGGTTTACCTCCCCGAATAAAACATCCGCGCCGCCTTCATGGACAGATGTCACGGAGCCACGGAGGAAGGCTCGGCAGCTGCGCGGCCCCGGTGCAACCGTGTTACCTGCTCATTAGCCTCGGCCTAGGTCGCAGGGTCACGCAGCCCCGCGGGCCCGACCGCTGCGTTATTAGCAATCCAGGTCGCACACCACGGTCCAAAGCAAGCGCCTGTTAGTACACACACGTTGTGTAAACAGCGGAATACAAAATAGATGCTGTCACGTAGCGGATCATTTGTGCATATGTTTGCTGTCTGTAGATTGGGGTGCTAGGATTTCATATTGACAGAGAGACATCCAATAAAGTATTATTTTTAAAAGAATTATTTCCGATACTCTAAGAAATAAATGATTGTCTATATAGATAACTGCAGGACTTCACCATTGAAATACCAACGCACACTAACTCGCTGACCAAGCAACCAATCCATTAAATAGCTAGCTAGCTAAGAGTACTGACTAACTAAGTCACTCCACTCATTTACCAGTACTAAGAAAATCATTGACTGGCAGTTTAACCAAGACTAGCTAACTAGTTAGCTAGTTTTATTTAACACTTTGGTATCAATTTCGACCCAATTTGGGCCATTGATCTCGACCCACACCAAACAAAAATGGAAAAGATACTCTCAGAAATAAATATTTGTCTTTATAAATAACTACAGTACTTCACTAGCGAAATACCAAAGAAACTAGCTCACTAACTAGCTAACCAAGTAACCAATCCATTAAATAGCTAGCTAGCTAGAGTCGGCAATTGACTAAGTTACTCCACTCGTTTACCAGTACTAACAAAGTCACTGACTGGCAGGTTAACCAAGACTAGCTACAGTAACTATCTTACTAGTTTTAATTGATACTTTGGTGTCAATTTCGACCCCATTTGGGCCATCTGGCAAAAAGCATTAAAAAAAACACACTAAGAAGCTAAAAATTACGATAGCTTTTTAAAACAGGTAGAAGTCCAAAACAACCCCATGTGTTCATTCCTAAATGCTTGCAAATTGAATTTATTGATGGCAAAGTTTGACCAATGACACCCAGGTTAAAGCAACACTGAAGAAATTTCTGTTTCCAGTGGCTTTGTGAAAGAAGAAGAGCAATGAGGTAGTGAATCTAATTGTATCTAATCAGTACCATACTTTTGATTTTGCTACCAAGGAAAATTTTGAAAGGTAACATGAGCTTTAGCATTTTAGCATATTAGAAATCCCTCCCTGTACTATTTGAGCCCACGCCAGTGAGTGAAAGTTGGGCCAATGTTGATCTTTGAGTCTACCGTTTTCTCTTTTTCTTCTCCTCAAATAAAACATATTGTTTATTGCTGTTTTTGCAGGTTCTGCCATGAGAGTATTAATTGCATATAGACGTTAAATCGACTGCTGTCTTGTAACGAATGGGTAAAGGACAAACTGACGATGCTATCCGTACATTTGTAGTTTGTTTTCGTGTGGCATGCTTCTTACCGCCCTCCTCGAAGTTGTTTAGTGTCAGTAAATGCTTTACGCACCCCTTGACACCCTGACAAAAGTACCTTTCAACTTTTTGTAAGTTCTTGTTTCATTAATCATGAAAATATGTAATGAGGGTTGAAAAGTTCCTTAGTGTTGCTTTGAATTCATTTCCAAGATAACTAGCTAAATAAATAAAGATTTAAAAATCTACTGAACTAATCCCCTAACTGATTCAGTAACTTATTTTGTCAAATTCATATACTAACCAACTAGTTAGTATATAGTTAATAATAGCTATGTTAAATACAGTACCGGGAAAGTAATTGATCTCAATGAATTACAAAAAATAAACACATGTAAAAACATTTAAAATTAACTGAATTAAGATAATATACAGTAGTCACGGCACATTTGTACCTTGTGTCGCTCACTCATGAACTGATCGCTGAAAGTTATGGAGGTTCTTACCAGAAAATCGCACAATAATTTTATTTATCATATACAGCGCATGCGTATACAGACAGTAGTTCATGATGAACTCTTTACACAAGCCTAGCTGCACCTTTCACTGATGTCACTTTATTTGAGTGTTGTTGCAGTTAGGCTGCATTTCATAAAATAAAACAACTTCACACACTGCCGGTATGCATAATTCATGCAAAGCCCAACAGCCAAGGAATAAATATGCCTTTTGAACACACATTACAGAGGCATGGCTTGACAAGCTGCTTTTTCAGAAAATTATTTTATTTTTCTCTTTACATATATAGAATGTAATAAAACTCACCCCTCAAGACATTTAAATTGCTAATCACCACGTAGCTTTTAATATCATACAGACAATAAATAATTCACGCCAATGTCCATTCGGCGTAATTCATTAACTCTGGGCCAAATCCCTCTTTATTTCCAATTCGTGAGGCCTTGAACACTTTAATCCGGCCTGCTAAATGAGATCAAATCATTATGACGAAATGCAGAAGGGGGAACACTTTTAAACCTGCTCAAGGACGCTCTTTTGAGGAAAAAAGTACCATGAACCCACAGTTGTCCATTGATCCGTTTGCATCTTTGTGGATTTTATCGCCTATTTTTCATTTGTGCTAAAGTAAGGCACTAAAAATGGTGCTTTGTCACCGTCTGGTGGCATCCGCGTATCAAGGTAGTGTTCAGAAGTGAGTTGAGGCTTGAACTTGAGTTGATTTTTTTTTTTATAATCCACTAAAATCAAACATGATGTGAGTAGCTGTAACCACTGATTATTGATTATTTTCTGAACATAAGAACCAACAGAATTTGCTTTTTCTAACTGGTTGGAAACCACAATTAGCATCAACAAACACTGTCATTTAGTTCACAAATGCATAATATTATATGTACATCACACACATGTAATAGTATCTTTAAAGTCACTTACAGATGATGCTTGGACAATATTTCATGGGTAAACTTGAGAATGGAGCAGTCTGTTAAGTCCCACAAGGTCAAAAATTTCCTCTTCTTACTCTTCTTCTTCTTGACAAGTGCACTGGGCATGTTTCATGCTTGACTGCCCCCTATTGGTTAAAGTTTGAACACCTCAAACCAAGCCACTATAGATTGTTTGTAGTGACAGGTTGGAAGTATTTTCCTCTGTATTGTGAATTTTAAAGAGCTAATATTGTGTAATATTTAATGAATGCTCGCTAACTGCTAAATCAGTAAATGTTTTAAAGCACACAAATAGCATCGGTCACTAGGCGGTGCACAAGGACAAGCAATGGAGCCATATGTCAAGATGGTCTTTTCATATGCGTTTATTATTTCACAATGTCTCGCTGTGGGATTCATTTTCCACTTTGCGATATTGAACATTATTTTTAAATGATCCCACACTTGTGATACCCCCTTTTTTCTGAGGTAGTCTTCCTCCCTTGCCGTAATTGCAACATGGGGTACATGTGCAAGAAAGTTCCGCATAGAAAACAATGGCGCAAACATGGTTTTGGCGGCGCTTCGAAGAGAATAAGTTTAGTCGGCCTGTTTTTAAAGTCCACTGAGCCGACTTGGTCGACTTTTCTTAAGAAGTCAATATAACACAATTTAGCAATGGGTTGCTTTATATGCCAGGTATTTTTCTCTTAATTTGAAGATAAAAAAGAACCGTTCTTGTTACAGCAATAAAACACTTTGAATTAGATTTGAGTATCCTGACAAAAACCATGTGAAAATCTCACATAGCCACGGATGTACCTGCTGCTCCATGTCGCTGCTGTCTTTGTTTTTTTTTTTCTGATACCTGAAAAACCTCCAACAAAGTATTTGCACTTGGTTACACCCTCAACTAACCGTAAAAATCCTGTTTTGTGACTTAAAACGAACACAGCAATGGCTTGATCCCAACCTCCGTACCGACAAGCCTTGTTGTTTACCACGCATGTGATAGAGCTGCCGGAGCCAAATGCAACCCAATGCAACACTGTTTACCATTTGTGGATGGCTTATTTGTCCAAGTGTTGGGGCATTTTGCATCACGCTTGCATCAGTCAGGGCTGAATAGAAGAGTGTCTTCTGTCCTGCAAGGAGCGAGATGCGAGCAGTACTACTCGTCCCTACTCGGGTCTGGATGCAAAGCAGGGTCATTGGTGGAGTCTGAATTCCAATTTGGACACGAATGAGGCCTTTCTTCAAAGGGGAACACAAAGTTTTGTTTTCTGATGCTGGGGGACTCACAAGTTGCTTAAATAAATACAAATATAGAGCAACATAAACTAGTTCAATAGGAAGGATTATCTTTACAACATCATAAACTAAATGTACTGTATTGCACCATGCAATGCATTCTGGGAACAATGCAGTCTTTATTTAATAATATATGTGCAGTTGACCCCTGCATTTAGCAGAAATAGATGCCAGTCCAAAAATAATAAAAATCCACATATAATTGATGCCCGTTGAAATGCACTGGGGGGTAAGAACTGTTATTTTATTCATTATAATTTCTGAAATAATCAGCTTTAATTCGGCATCACAAATATGCACTAATCTCAAAAAATTCCATCTCATTTGGGCCCTGTTCACAAATTTACTGATTGAATGATGTCACTGAGCGATATGTATATCCCAAGATTTTTCCTGCATATAAGTGCTTACGGTATTTGGCGGCCAGGTGTGCTGCAGAGATGCAATGAAAATCAGCGCTTGAAGAATAACAAGTCGGTGGTGTTGGCTAGGATCACGGCTCTCGCCACAAAAGTCAAGAATCAACACCGAGAATGTCAATGTTTACGCCCAGAGAGAGGGAATAAAATATACATTTATTCAGAGCCTGTGTGAGATCAAACAGCAAAATTGATCTCCTCTTCCTTCAACCCTTGCCCCCCCCTTCACACACACACACACACACACTTCCCCAGCTGTAACCCCCCCAACTACAGAGCATCGACTCTCTGTAGCGGCCATCGCGTCACAGAGCAACCACCTGTCACCTGGTGACCATTTTAGCTACGCGTCTGCTAGAGACTCGTAACTATCTCCCAGAAGCCCCGTTCACACGAACCCAACCGCAATCAAGATAGTGGAAGTGAGCCAACGTGGTCTCCGGGATCCTCTCGCACGTCTTAAAGACTGCGACTCGTCACAGCGGTTTTAATTAATCGGTCCGTGTCTTCTCAAGGCTCATTGTTTTAGATGAGATGAATTAACACAGCGGTTCCCTAGTTTTATTGAGCAGTATGGAAAGTATGAATATGTGTGGCGGGGTATGATTTGGATTGCGTCAGTGGGAAGTGATCAGTGATTGGCTGTTTATTAGCAAATGGGGGCATGAGATACAGAAGGAGACTGTGAAGCTGTGCAAAAACAAAGAAATGGCAAAGAAATAGGCATTGAGTACGGTTAAGGGCTGCAACTAATGACAATTTTAATAATCGATTGATAGGATTATTATTTTGATAATTTACAAATGAATTGGACAAAAGAAGCAAGATTGAATTTCCACACAATTGATAGAACAGAAGCAAAGTATGACTGAGTTATTTGTTTGGTCTGTAAGAGCAGGAAAAAAGGCAAAAATTGTGATTTATTGTTTTTTAACTTATGAAGTAATGGCAAATGTTTACACTTTTTTTTTTACTTTGATTCAAGACACAAATAACAAGCCTGCCTTGACTGTGCAGATGATTTGGACAATTTTAAATTAAGCCAGGCCCAAAACGATGAATCCATTATTTAAAAACATAGTTTTTTTTTTTTTTTGGGTAATTTTTTGGTACACCTCTAAAATAAAAGAAAAACATTAACTTTGACCCTTTGATTTTTATGTCTGCTCAAATTTAGTTTTTTTTTTTAGGCAAGGTTTTATGAAACAATGATTGTTGTCAACCTTTTTTCATTGATTTTTTTAAAGCTAAGCACTGCCCAACAAGCACAAAGCACTTTGTTTCTGTTTCGTTCAGAAAATTTACATAACAGAAATAACTTAGACGTAATGTTTTTCAAAGAAATTACTACAACACGATCAGACAATATCTTCTAACATGTTCCAATTAATTTGCTCTTAATTCGAAAAAAAACCTGCATGCTGTTCCTGTCATGACATTAGGCATTCAATTAGCTTTGCTGATACCTTCAAAAACCCTTTGAGGATCCTTATAATCCCTGAGACATTTGTACCCCCATTTGAAAACCGTTATGATGGTCAATGACATTCTGGCCATGTCCACCGCGTGCCCGAGGCAGACAGTTTGCAGTGATGTCTTGTTTTCACTCTTTAGTGAGTCGTCGTGTCACCCTGGACACCCCAGTACAAAATTCTGACTTTGGCCCCCTGGAAATTTGGCAACACATTAAATTGTAAAATGTATAAAATTGAAAAATGAGGCATGGATAAAACTTTGAGGAAGAAATGACTTTGTTAATGGCTAGTTTGTCCGCGGCCGAGCCCCACCAGAGGCAGCCCGTAGGTCAGCCGGTCGCTGTCCCAACGAGGCCGCCCCGCCGGGGGTCACCCAGTGCCCGCTCCCCACCTTTGTTATTTATCTCCCTGGTATGCTTCATCCCTCTTCCTGTCAAAACCTTTCCCTCCCCCCCATCCCCGCGTGGGTCTCCGCTGCGGTTGGCACCGATCCTCGCGTGCGCTCGCCAATGCGAGCTACCCGAGCCAAGGCCCGCGGAGAAGACCACCCCAACCCCTCCGCATCCAGGTCAGATGACATCCGGCTCGGGAGCACCTCGCTAACAACGAGGGTCGGCGCTTTTGTGTGAGCAGTCCATCCAAGGGCTAATTACTTTCCCGAGTCCGACTCTGGAACTGGACTTCTTGGCCCCCTCAAGTCTCCGTGGACCGGTCAGGACTCGGTACCCACTTTCATTAGGAGCGCCCCCGGAAAACAGACCACAAGTGATGTCTAGTGATAAATTGGTTCGCCTCGCAGACTTTGGAAGTGAGGGCGGGGAATGACACTCAGAGGACACAAAGGGGATGAGGAAGTCACAAATACAGCGATTGGAGATAAAAATATCTTCGGGATAGTGCTCCACTTTCTCGGACGTGAGGCCGCAGCAGCGGGTCATCCGTTTGGTACCTCAACTTCCAGTGGGGATTTAATATCGAATTAATCATTCAATTCTTCATCTTCATCTTTATCTTTAATCTTAACTTTGAAACAGAATTCTTACCTCAAAATTCGGCCTATAATTTGAAACCCTTGTGAAAGCTAAGAATAGTTAGAATTCTGACTTTAAAGTGACTATATTCTTAGGATGTTTGGCAGTGTTTATCTCAGAATTCTCAATTTTAGCTGCTTCACTTTTAAAGTTAGAAGTCTGGTTTCATTTTCATGATCCTCAATGTAAAGTCCCAAATTTTAATTTCTTCTCGGATTGCTTCGTTAAGGTCAGAATTCTGATTCAAGTCAGAACTTTCACTTTAAAGTGAATAAGAGAAAAAAAAATCTGAAATTTCACTTTAAAGTGAGAATTCTGCCTAGTTTTAGAATTCTGACTAAGCTACGGAAAATGGTAAATGCAGCACCCCCTGCAGTCCGTAATGAAAAACGCTTTAAATCTTACAGATTGTCCCTTTAAAGTGACAATTCAGAGACTTAAATCAGAATTCTGACTTCAAATGTGAGTGAGACTTTTAAGACTCACCGTGAATTATTCACTTTAAAGTGAAAAAGAGAAAAAAAAAATCTAAAATTTCACTTTAAAGTGAGAATTCTGACTATTATTAGAATTCTGACTTTAACCCTGATCTACGGAAAATGGTAAATGCAGCACTCCCTGCAGTCCGTAATGAAAAACGCTTTAAATCTTACAGATTCTCCCTTTAAAGCGACAATTCAGAGACTTAAGTCAGAATTCTGACTTCAAATGTGAGACTTTTAAGACTCGCCGTGAATTAGAATGTCTTTTTTTCTTCTTCACTAACCGTAATCCTCATCTGTAAAATGAACAGCGCCTCTGAATGCATTGAGGGCAGAAGAAAAGTCCTTGCTGAGCCTGACCTCCCACCACCGGGCCACACGCATGAAGGACAGAGCCGAAAATAGGGGGCTTTAACATCAATGTAAGGTAATGACAGGGAAAATGGTCGCTCTGAAGCATCCCCGCACCTTATACCGCCAGACTAAAGTGACACTCTAAGGAAAGAAAGCAGCGCAATTAGAGAGTTTCACGTAGAAGCGCTTTGATTTATAATTCAGTGCAAGCAAGCAAGCCCCCCCCCCCTCCCCTTGCTAACCCAAGGCTAAAGGGATGACTCGGAATGAGACCCGCGACTGGGAGAGCGTGCAGCAGCGGGAGGGGAGGAGGTGGATAGGGGCTGGAGCCAAAGAAGCCGACTAATTTGCGCTCCGTTTGAGGTGGATTTAAAAAGGGAAGGAGAGACGTGAGGTCCATACCTGTACCTGCGAGGCGTGAGATCACAGAATGTGGCGTACAGAGACAAGCTGAAGAAGGTGAAGAATATGAACTGAATAAATGAAAGATGGGATCAGTCACCTCAGAAGGGAAAGTTAGTTAAGTTTTTTCCTTTTTTGCTGCATAGCACCTCCTACAGGTAGGAAGGCTGCTGATTATGTAAAACTGATATTTTGTGAACTATTTCTGAAAAAGGGTTCAGAAAGCGAGCAGCGGTTGTCATTTTTGGAGTTTGCATGTTGTTTACAGGGACTCCGCCTTCTTCTGATATTCCAAAAAACGGATTCATTGACAATTATGTGCTCATCGTTTGTCGGGATGTGCAGCGAAATACAATTCAGTATGAACAAAACGGCCCGTTGAAGGATGCTTCATTTTAAAGTGGAGCGATTTGTTTCAGCACCATTATGCTTTGATTCAATTTCATATGGCTGAGATCAAAAATATCAATGATTTTGATATATTCATCGAAATTTAAATAAGAACACACATATATATATATATATATATATATATATATATATATATATATATATATATATATATATATATATATATATATATATATTAGGGCTCAATAGGGGGTCACAGATGTGATGCCTTTCCTGCAAAGAGACAAATAGATTGCAAGTGATAGCACATGGTGATTTTTGAGGATTTTTCCAAACAATTATACACATATTACATTTTCATTACATATTACAGTTGATGTATATTATTACTGCAACTGTACGATAAGTCATTCAATGCCATTTTAGACCCTTCTTTATTAAAACAAAAAAACAAAAAAATCAAGAAAATATTAAAAAGTAGTAAGTCAATGGGATTAAATGTTTGACCTCTTAAAACATCAAAATGCATCTTTGGGAATGAATGAGTTCATTATTGTGGGAAATCATTAACATGATTGGTGTAAACTGGTGGCCATTCGTATTGCTCAGAACCAAAGTAGCTCTCAATTTCAAAAAAGGTCTAAATTCTCGCTGTTTCTCTGCTTTACCTGTGTTAGTCATTTTGATTTGATTTTCAACACATGTTGAAATTAAAATATACCGACCGGGGTGAGGAAAAATTCACATTAATGTGCGCGTTTTTTTCTGGGAATTGCGCCTCACAGGCCCCAGGTGCATTCACCACACAGTTGATTGGGGATGCTCTCTCCACAACAGTGGCCCGATTCTCCACGCTCAGCTCAAAAACACGGCTGATCCTTGCCGGGCTCCCCACGGGTCCCGCGATCCCCTCCGATCATCCTGTTTTCCGACGCCCCTTCTAAAAGCTAATGTGCTGATTTTACGTTTTCAACCTGCCGTGATCCCTCCCCGCAATCCCTCCCCCGCTCCCTCCGGTTCCGCTTTCAGCGAGGATCGGCGGCGGCTTTGATCACAGTCCCCCGTTAAAGGTTTAAAAACGTCTCAATTCCTGACGATTGTTGGGGCCTCTGCGGTTTACTTAAAGAATTTCCCTGTGCCCCCCTTTCGTCCAACTTTACCACTCCTAAATGAGACACCTTCTCTCCCAGCTTCCCATCCCGCCGCCGCTTTCAAGTTCCCCCGTTTGGGTGCCATGGCCGTAAGCCCTAGATTTTGTCTCCCCCATCTTTTTGCCAAATACAAAAAAAGGCCCAGTAAGCCGGGTCTTCATCGACGTAATCCCCAGATCTCCCACTCTCTCGGAAATCGATGCTGAGGTTGAGAGGGGGTGAAACTTCCTTCTTAACTCATCGAGCTGGGAAGTGATAAAGTCCTGGGATCACTTTTTTTTTTTTTTTTTTGCAATCGCAGTGGCGCCATGATGAAACTAATGGTGCGATTTCGTGCTCTCTCGCCGATTCACATCGTGTCCTTTGGAGACGGCCTGATTGTTTTTCAACAATATCAGACAAATTATGATTATGAGTCTATCGGAAAACTGATGAACTTTATTATCAAGTGCCTAAAATGTTTGGGAAATGGAAGTATTGGGATGTGAGGCCTAGTAAAAAATGACTGCTGGCTTCTTTTAGCTCTATTTAATCCTCAAGGTGTTTGATGTGGATGTTCTACCCCAAAACCTATCAAAGCCTACTTTGATGGACCTTACTTTGGGCACTGGTAACCGAAATGGATTGTTCTCTAAACTGTTCCCTAGAAGTTAAAAACTTGTTGAGTTTACCCTACGAATTTGTGTACTTGACACTTCTGGATCCTCGTTTCCCAAAGTGGAACACTCGTGTTGTGCTGGAGAACGCTGATTGGTTGATTGAACTTGGGGAAGTGGATTTTGAGCCTCTCTATTGGCAGCCACCGTTACGTAACTTAGAGAGGCGAGCGTCACCCCGAACTGGTCACCTCCCAATCACATAAAATGGACAAACCTCCACTCACATCTACGGACCATTTTACGCCTACATTTGAAAAACATGAACTTTTTATTATGTGAAAGGATACCTGACATAACAGCAGGCACGGGGACATGCAAATACCACACAGGAAAGCCAGAGAGTGGATTTTAACTCATGACTTTTGATATGTGGGACGGATGTGTTAACCAGTCAGCCACTGAGCCACCAGGAGTTAAATACTAAATTCAAAAAGCTTTGCTTCACAAATAATAATCAGGAAGGACATTTTGAATAAAGGCCAAGCTAAGCGTGCACCTGCAGTGGTAACCGTTGACAGGGAAAAGTTTCTTCCACTTAAAATGTTATGTCAAATAAAATTTACAGGTATATTATTTTTAAGCACGACCTGGTAGCTCATTTCTTGGTTTCTTTAACTTATAAGTATTTATCAGCCAAGTGCGACGTCGTTGACAAACACCCTCCTCTGGCGAGCGTCTGCATTTTTGGCGAGTGCTTTGCGGTGTGAAGCCTCGTAAGAAAACAGGGACTGAACTTGTACTACCCTCAATCAATGGACGTCAGTGCTCCGTCCATGGTTTTTTCAAAGCATCGCGTCATAAAGCACACGACAAAAATGCGGAAGCGCTTGCTCCGGACTTGGCCAGCTTTGTTTTTTTACCTCTTCATCCCATCGATCTTCCAACTCCAAGCTCTCGGTACAATTAACCCAGCGACAGCTCCTTCCCTTATGGGTTTTCCTTTGCTCAGCAATCTCAACTACTTTGGGTTATTTTTGACATCGCGGTTTTTGACATAAAGGTTGGAGAATCCGAAACAGAAGAACCTTGTTGGACTCAAAAGGTAGCAGTTGTATTGCAGGACAAAGATCAGGTTGAGGGTCAGTGCTAGGACAATGGCACTTCTGCCAACAATCCTTGGCTTACGTCAGCCTGATGGAAGCTACGGGGCAGTGGGGTGGTATGTTCCACTACAACCCTCTGCCCCTATGCGCCAGCGCGGTAATTAATACGTTGTCGTATCAAAGTTGAAGCGTTTGCCTCTGAAATGTCCCGCGCCCGGTACCCGCCCCTTATTAAACAGCTGACCTCCAAGCAGCTGAAGGTTGCTTGGCAAACTTGGCTCGCCCCCGAGCAAAAACATCTGCTTTCCTCACGGGTGCGACTGCCGCGGACCCCCGCGCCTCAGCTGGCCGCCGCGGCCCCGTCGAGCGAGAGCCCTTCCGCTGTCCTCGCGTGATGACCCCCGCATTTATAACCCCTCAAAGCCTCGGGTCCGGACTCGGGGCCCTCTCCATCACCGGAGTGCCAACACGGTCACTTGACCGCTGAGAGGGAGCGCTCCTGTCTTGTTAGCTCCTCTTCGTGGCCCGTTGACAGGAACGGAAGGCCGGGGAGGAAGGTGGTGCTCGGAAGGGGAGGGGGGTTTCTCTGGGCATCTGCGCAGATCCCACAAAGCGGCGACGGTCGGAACTCTGACAGAAGCATCTGTCATCCCGTTGCATTCGTGCACTCACCTGCTGTCCGAGGGCCTGACTGGCTCCTGTCTTTCCTTTTGGCTGCCCATCCCTCTTCCTCTCGCCTCCTCCCATCCCGTCAGAAGCTCTTGGACGCCTCCTTCGGAAAATCTCACACACTGCAGCTTCTATGACTTGATTGTGACTATGACCCGGCAATGACTGGTTTGTTGCAGACAAGACTATACCAACCAAGACCGAAACATCAAGAGAAACGCAAAGTGACCCCCACCAAGCATTGGGTGTCTTGAGTCTGAGCAGGAAACAATAAAATCTCAAGATTAGCACGGTAATTTTAGCAAATTTTACCGTTCAGTCTCAGAAATTTTAGTCTTGGGTATGTTCTTTAACCAGTATTCCACCAATTTGGACACTGGACCGCAGAAGAACTTTTTTTTTTACGTTAGCTTCACGCAAGCTAGCTCGTACGACAGACACGAGATGGATGGATTTATAACCAAAAGCAGATAAAAAAAACTCCCAGAGTTCTGCCAGTGGCGAATGTATGTCAAGAAGTTTAGGATGTCAAAGTAAATTGTTTCAATTAAAAAAAAAAGCTTTCCAAAGTTTGATGCGGTATTTGGATAACATCGTTTAGATAGAGTTCACCGTCGGCCATTAACTATTATTTTGGTGTGTGTCAGGAACTCATTCAAAAAGAATTGAGAACTCATGGTTAACTCTTGAGCGCTATTTTGTCACAAGGCATTTCACATCAAAGTGAAAGAAGCCACTAGGGAGCTGAAATTTCACCCAGATGGTGACGATGTATCAAAGTTTTACATCGCATGAACACTTGGTTATCACCCAACTAGGACTGTGCCTTCCCTTGTCTAAAACACCAAAACAACAGAATGTGGAAGAAAAAAATCCAAAAACGGAAATAGGGAACGACTCCGGGCTCCGACTCAACCTTGGTTCTTCGGCCATGATTTTGTTTTAGGGGTTATTGTGCTCTTTTACCAAAGATCGAGCTTCGGAAGCATATTTGAGTATGTACATTTGTCACATGATAAGAATAACGCTCTGCAGATGGTGCTGGACGCTTTCCTCTGCACCTGTAGCCTCTTGTGATGTACGCCAGCAATTAGGCCTCCATACATACCGCGCCTTGGTTAAAGACAATGAAGGATGCCGGTGATACTTGAAGGACGCTTGTCTTCATTCCCGGAGAGGGGGTTAAGGGAGACGCGGAGGCCGGGACGGGGGTCCGGTAGGTCCAAGAATAATACCGAGGCGCCCCCCCCCCCCCTTGCCCAGCCTGCCGGGTGAGAGACCTTCCGTGTTGGAGCCCAGCCAGCTTGGCGGGGGTCCTGCTCAGACAAGGGGATGACAGTGTGTACGACGCGTATGACTGAGCGCGTATCCTTCACCCCGACAGACGAGGCGTTGGCACAACATCCCGGCCCACTCTGTCTCCCGAGAGTCTCACAAAAGGCCTTCATTTGTTAAAGCTTCTTTGCCGCGACCTCGCTCTCACGCTGGGAAGATACTTTTTCCCCTTCTCCAGGTTTGGCCGCTGCCCTCTGGCCATCATGCCGAAGAGAGCATTCATTTGATGAAGAGACGTCAAAAGCTGTCAGAACACCTCCTGTGATTTCAATAGCAGGAACATTTTTTTTTAAAACAAGGGTCGCTCCAAATACGCTTTCTAATGCAAGTCTCTGATTTGAATTGTGATTTGATAGTCTTTGTTTACTGGAATGATATTTGGCATTTTGACAAATATCGCATTGGCCCTTTTGAAAAATCTGTTTGAAAAACAGAACAATTTATTTAAAATTTCCGGTAACTCTATAGGCGATTGTGCTGATCCTGGGTACACTGCACTTTCTGTTTTTGAAAATAAAACAAAGGTAAATGAAATTTTAACATTTTGTGTTATTAGGAAATTTTGGATAACTTAATTTACTGCAGGACCCAATAGAATAGAATAGAATAGAATAGAATAGAATAGAATAGAATAGAATAGAATACCTTTATCATTATTGTATCATTTGGATACAAAAAAATTGCTCCGATTAGTGCATACCAAAAAAAAAATATAAACAATAAATAGAATAAAGAGCTCTCTCATAGGGTGCAATTTTATTTCCAGTATGTTAATCGTGTTGATAGCTATGGGGAAAAGGTTATTTACCTGTTCTTATTTCACTTTTTAAAATATTCTAATGGGAGTTCCTGCTTTTTAGAATTTTACATAGAAGATGAATGTTGTCTAAAAATTACCTAAAAAAAATGTTACATCGATTATTATCGGACTAATTCACTACTAATAATTAGTCTCGGTGTCTGTTGTGAAAAAAAAAATATAGATGTCTATTTTTTACTCCTGTTTACTCCTTTTAATCCTGTGATGTGATGTGATGAACCGAGACCAAACTTTATGACACTGGAGAGCACGTTTCACTCTATAGAATTTATTATAGTCTCAAAATATCCGGGTGGGGAAAAGCAAACCAAAAAAAACATGAATTCTAACACTGGATAGCACATTTAACTTCATATTTTTTTGGTCCATATTTAGAATTCACTATACTCTGCTCACATAACTCCTGTGCATAACATAGATTTGGTTACATTTTTATGAGGGTCTGTTAAAAAAAATGTGTTTAAAGTTGTCGACCTAAATATTGAGACTAAAAAAAAATCCATAACTTTCTAAAATCATTGATTCTGGACCAGAGAAGCACTCCTGTGTTGAAGGGCACCTTTCATGGACTTGAATGAGCGATGGCGTCCTTGAGCCGGCGTGTGTTTAACGTGTGTGTTTGTGTGTGTGTCATACACATGGATTGGCATCTTTCCCCATTTTACTGCTGGCAAGTCTTCGGACGTGTTAGGGAGAAGCCATTGGAGAATGATAAAGTAGTCACAAGACAGGTCAGTATGTTCATTAACACCATGGCAAGATTTCTTGATAAATAGACTGAATTTTTGCAGCTTGCCAAATATAGAATGTCAGTTATATTAAAAGTCGTAATACTGGATTTTTTTTAAATTAGAAATTATGTGTTTGGCCTTCAGTGGGGATTTATGCAACCGAATTCTTTTAATAATCCATTGTAAATAAATCAGCGGCACGATTTCACTGGACAGTTGGAGTTAAGTTTAAGAATGCAATCTATTAACATGGATTTAATTTAGCGAAAATCAGATAGATAGATAGATAGATAGATAGATAGATAGATAGATAATTTATGTAGATAGATAATTTATGTAGATAGATAATTTATGTAGATAGATAATTTATGTAGATAGATAATTTTATGTTACGTGTGGAGTTCCTCATTTTACCACTTGAGGTCACTAAATCACTTTGAATATAAATGCAATATGCATTTAAAATACAGTCGATGAGTCCCGGTCCAATATGGCGTGTAAGTGTACTCATCATGTCCTCAAGCAAAGCAAGGCATTCTCGGGTGGTTAATTTATGGCTGTGGACGTTATATGACATTCCTGTTAATGACATCATAGCATGGCTTATACAAGTTTCTAGGCAACGATAGCCATCATAACCACTCTTATCTGTTTGGAACGGGGAGTCCATTTTTTGTCATTGATATTTACACGTATGAAAATAAACCATCCATGTGAAATAATTACAAATATTATCATTTTTATCATTATAAAATATGAAATTGGATCAAAATGGTTCAGAGCAAGAAGTGTTAATCTCAGCGAAGTATTTTTTGAAAATTGCATCCCCCTTGTATTGTACGTCGTAGTGGTACTGCCGGATGACGTCGGGCGCGGGAGGGGCAAACGTGGTTCGGATTGTGTGCGGAAAAGGAGCATTTTCTTAATTTTATTTTTTTTGAGAGGAAAACGATACGCCACAGCGACTGTCAAGTAAACAACCATCTTATAAATACTGCCATAATATTGCCCACGCGACTCAGTCGGTCGACACACGATATTTCTGTTGCGGCTACAGCATTCATAACGAACAAGCTCCTGTTAGCTAGCTGCTAGCACGTTTGTTGACGTTCGGTGCTACCGCGCACGTGATGGCAAACTTAATATTTTAGTCACATGACTTCTTGCTCTCGTTTGTATTATAATTATTATTGTACTTTGAACGCTAAACGTGTGGGAATGAATGGGGGAAAGGAGATGGTGGTCAGGGGGAGGGGCACCCACACATGATCATGTGTTGTCAGTATTAATATTTGAGTGGCTGGAAGCTTGACGTTTCTTTCTCTTATTTTGTTTTCAACAGATATGGCCGGAGATTGGAAACCTGGCGATCTGATTTTCGCCAAAATGAAGGGATATCCCCACTGGCCTGCAAGAGTAAGTATATAACTGACACAACTGCAGTGCAGAGAATACTTTACGGGATGGGACGTTGGTTTTGCATATTATCTCATCAACACGCGCCCTGCTAACACTTAGAAAGCTTACATAGAAATATTTTATAAATGAAGCGAATGTGCACTCAACTACGGCAATTAAAGCTCACTTAGCTTTGATCATACAGAAGTGAAATTGTACGTCACTATGAAATTCTCAAATGTTCCTAAAAATTACAATCAATTCCCTTAATCGATTTCATCCCCCCTGACAGATAGATGAAGTCCCCGACGGCGCTGTGAAGCCATCCAACATCAAGTTACCCATTTTCTTCTTCGGTACCCACGAAACGTGAGTGATGACAACAAAGGATTTTCACTTTGTGATGGCGCTCTTCATACATCAAATTTTGGCACTTAAAATTGTTAATTCTGGATCATTGCCAATCGTGGCTGGTAGTGTACAAATTCTCTGTGTTGTTTATGTAAATTAGTCCCACCGTTACTTAAGAATGGGAAGACATTTTCAAAACTGGGCCGATCACTCAATTTGCACAATTGTCCCAACAGTGCCTTTCTTGGCCCCAAAGACATCTTTCCATACCAACCCAACAAGGAAAAATATGCCAAACCCAACAAGAGGAAGGGCTTCAACGAAGGATTATGGGAAATTGAGAACAACCCCAAAGTGGAGCTGACGGCACCCAAGGTTTGCATTCTGCAATGCTATGCTAAACTTTAACAAAAAAAGATACTTTCCTGTACATCTCATGTTATCGTCTTGCCTTTATTTAGCCGGTTTGTCCGGAATCTTTGTCCGAGAAAGACTCAGATGCTGGTCAAGAGGGTGAGGATGAGTCAAATGATAAGGAAACGCCGTCATCAAAAGTAAGGGTTTTTTTTTTTTCTTTAACCAAACCTACTTCTCAAGTCATCCGCTCGATGTCACCGACACAGCTAGTGCTTCATCACAGCTTCTTGTCTGTTTTTGCTGCCTTTTTTGATTGGTTGAAATCCGATATGTTCTGATTTCAAAGTAGTTTGGTCCCATTGGAATTAGATTTTCCCTGGGTCAAATCATATCCATCGAAAACATAAAAAACACTCCAATGGTAATGTGAGTTAGGGTTTTATTTTTAAAGAATGAGTTTGGCAAAGTATGAAAACAGTAAAACACTACTGCCCTTAAATAATCTTGGCATATCGCAAGTGTATAAATGAATTGACGCAATGTAAAAGGCACAATAGCACCTTGCTTAATTTCATTAACTTCCGTAATTTAAGTGACCAATTTATAGTTTATTTATAGTGACCAATACACCTGCCATGCATGTGATTAGCATTAAAAAAAAATGAAGTTGACTTTCCCCCTATGTGGCTTAAATTAGGATTTTCTTAACATTGTTGCGGTCACAGAATCAACATTTTTACAATACAATATTTTAGTTGTATGCACCAGTTCATTTGCCTTACAAGAAGTTCCATCCCCGGGGTTATTGTTATAAGTTTCTTGAATGCTGGTGCTGTATCCTGAAGCTTTTACCCAAATCTTAAAAGTAAAAATATATATATATATTTTTAAACACCACTGTCACCTTTCCACTTACTGTTTACATATATCGAATTACAGGTCCGCTAATTATGAGGTTTCACAAAAGGCAACCCGCACTCTCTAATTTTGAGGTTCCACAAAATGGAACACCCCAACTCTAACCTTTCAGGTTCCAGGAAGTGAGGCAGAGCAGGTGGAGGTGGAGGAGGAGGAGGAAGAAGGGCCTATGATCACTGAGCAGGGTCCTCAGAAACAGGATGTACGTACTTTGCATGCTGGGAGGTGTAGATTGGGGTGGGGGGGCGCATGGTTGGTTTTATATGGTGGTCAGGCTTCAGCATTTTCTTTCACTAATCAGCATTTTTAAATTATGAATGCCACTGATATTTCAAGCGTCCCAGACAGAGGTCACCTTGTTGTTTGAAAATGAAGATAAAAATCTGGACGGCGTCTGTGCTTTTTGTTGTCATTGTGGTTGTTAATTTCATCTCCTGCATGGCTTCTTATGCGGGCTTCAGTCGCTGCTTTCTGATTTGCATCATGTTTAAAACTTTTTTGACATGTCCCGCACCGCATGTTTCATTTCCACCGTTACTTTGCTTTTTTCATTTGCATCTGAGCATTTTAAATGGGCTTTCTTCAAATGTATTTCATGAATTTTTGCCCACTGACATGTTCTGAATTATATTACACAACTCCAGTAAAAAGTATGATTACACTTTTCATGCTTTTGAGTTTAAAGGTATGTCCAGACTTTAATTTTTCTTATATTTAAGATATCTTTGATATTTATTTTACCTTCAGTAACAGTCATAAACACTCAAAAATGGGAATACTCTACAGTAATAATAGTTTTTGGAATAATTATGTTGGATAGGAATTGAATTTGTCTTGTTCCTTATAAACCTTGAACCCATTGAAATTATATAGTTTTTAGATATACAGTTATACTTGAATCTTAATTCTGTGTTACTGTTTAGAATTCTTCAGCGCATTGAACAGTTCGATATACCTTTTTTTTTAATAACAAAATTGTACCCTCAGAGGAAAACCGACTCGTCCAAAAAAAATTACACACACAACACATGTTTGTACGGCTATACTAATAAATTGACGTAGAGTAATGCATCTCCTAGCCCCTAACCTTAACCATCAGAAATGATTGCCTAAACCTTACCCTAACCCAATTCAAACCGCTATTCTAAAAGCAAGTCTTGACCTTCAAAAAGAGGTCTGAACAAGCGAGGACCGGGCCAAATGTCCTCACGTCTCTAAAATGTCCTCAATATTTCGGCTGAAATCTCTAACCGGTTCTGACGAGTACAACGGTACAGGAACACACACAAACACACGCAATCCGATCTGCCAGGTCAAGCTTGAAAAGCATGCAGGTCCTAATTTTACCACAAGATGTTGCTGTAGTGCAAGAGCAAAAGAAATGAGGCAAGTTGGTTTCAAGATTTCATACTGCAATGTGTTTTGCTAAAATTCACTACAGCTTAAATGCATTTCAAATTTGAATTCAACTTAAGGACTGACTACAACTGTCACTTCACAGGACCCAGTCCGGGCAGAAGCACCTAAACCTAAAAGAGGGCGAAAACGAAAGGTCGATTTTGATTTAATGAGCTCTCTAGGAGTTTCAGGAACACATGATATCATATTTGAAAGAGACTGAAATGTAATATTGTGGTTTTGACTCAGAATGAGGATGATCAGGAGGCTGAGTCAACGGAAGCTCGTTCCAACAGTCCAGGTATTCCTGCAGGTAAGCTTGGAATTGTCCATGCCCATCCCATAATTTTCCATATGATGTAACAGTAACTATTCACGTCTGGTTTTTTTTTCAGGCGGGGAGGGCATCAAACGACGAGGCAGGAAGCCCAAAAATGAAACCTTTTTGTTGCAGCATCAGGACCGGTCAGGTTCAGGATGTGAAATGTAAAGCCACACAAATATACGTAGACATGTCCCAAAAAATAGAAAAAAATAAGCTTCCTTGCCCCTCAGAGACACCGCTGAGTCTGATAAAAAGAGGAAGAGGGCAGCAGAAGACAAGTCCAAGAGCAACGAGGAGGACAAACGAAGAAAGGAGGACATCAAGGACAAGGATGGCGAAGGGAAAGAGAAAGAGGCCAAGAAGAAAAAGCAGTCCAAAGACGGCAACTCCTCAGGTGCCTCGGATGACGATGAGGTGAGTGTGGTCACCAACCAACTTGTACAGATGATCTTGAAGTATGTGCTACGTTTTTGTACCTCAAACAAATGAGATAAATATTTTTCCAGAATTAAAATGAACGATAATAGCCTTGACAGAGCACAAAGGATATCAGAAAAAGCCTCCAACAACATGAACTTTCTTTAGGTTCTGAACATAGCCAAATTTCCAGATACAAAAAAGGACACACACTTGTGCAACCACATTTGAGTAACACTTATCGCCCCTCTTGAAAGGATTCAATGAAAGCCTCAAATGCATCGTAGAATTTACAGGTCATGTCAATTTTGGAGGGTGTGTAGACCTTTTATATCCGCTATAGATAAACAACCATTTACCCTCACACTCAATTCTGTGAACAAATGAGAGTGTGAAATGTTTCCGGAGACATGCTAACAAGAGTTTTGTTTTGGTTTTTTTAACTCAGAAAAACAAAGGCAAGAAAAAACATCAAAATGCAGATATGGACAAGGATGGACGCCGGCGTAAAGATGAGTAAGTGCTTACACAAAAGTAGAGACCATGCATGCATTTGTGCACATGAACATCACATAAGTCTCATGGCTTTCCTGTCCAAAGTTAGCATCAACGTGAAGTGTGATAACCCTTTGAGCAATCGATATTTAACATGAATATTTCCATCACATTTTTAGTTGCTGTGACATTTTAGTGTATTTGGCTCCTTCCTAGGGTTAAGGCATGATTTTTAATTTTTGTCGTTCTCGTTCCAACCTCCAAACAGATCAAGCAAAGATGACCCGAAGAAAACTGAAGAACGCTCCGGGCCGAAGAAAAAGGGTGAGGTCATCAACAGAGCGAACTTCTCACGACCGTGTTTTTCCTTCGAAGTGTTTACTTAATCGGGGTGGCTCGGTGAAAGAGTGGTTAGAATGTCCGTCACACAGTCAGGAGACCCGAGTCCAAATCCTTCCCACTCCAGCCTTCCTGCGTGGTGTTTGCATGTTCTCCCCGAGCCTCTGTGGGTTCTCTCCGGGCTCTGGCGTTCTCCAGCATTACAAAAACAGGCATGGCAGGTGTATTGGACACTCAAAATTGTCCTTAGTTGTGATTGGATGCGTTAATGGTTGTTCGTCTTGGTGTGCCCTGCCATTGGCTGGCAACCAGTTCAGGGCGTCCCCTACTTATTACCTGCAAACAGCTGGGATTGGCACCAGCAGGTCTGTGACCCTAATGAGGATAAGCAGCTACAGAAAATGGATGAATGATTAGATGTTTCCTTAATCAGCAAAATCAGGAGATGGAATAATAGACCACGCTAATCCCGCAAAACTTCAAACATGACCAAGTGGCACAATGAGACAATAGTGATGGAACCCCTAAACATCCTTTTCCATGAAACGCATTTTTGTTCTTTTTGGAAATCCATGAACGCCACCATTGAAGCGGGTTCATCTTCCTTCGCAGAAATCTCCACAGATGTGAAGCTCCACCGTCTGCACAGTGAAATCAAGATATCATTGAAGATAGACAACCCCGTGAGTTCTTCTTGCCTATTTTTCCAAGTATTTCAATCAAGAGGTGTCACACGGGCCAGTTTTTGATATTATTTTGAGGTCTTCATTTTTCATCGTTCCATAAACAGAACCACTGTTTGTGTTAATGTTTCACAATGTGCTGGATGAATAGACAGAAACAAAAACAGAGACAAAACTTCGTGAGAAGATGACACCTGAACGTACCGGAGATTCTCCCCTCATATTGGCTTTGATGAATGGTAACTGTGCGTATTTGCGTAGGATGTGAAAAAGTGCCTGGACGCTCTGGATGAGATCAGCACCCTTCAGGTGACAACTCAGCACCTGCAGAAGCAAAGCGAGCTCATCGCCACACTGAAGAAGGCAAGTCGCCTTCCCCTCAAAAATCCCAAGTTTCCCAACTTCCCGCGTCACGTTTGCCGTATTCCAGATCCGCAGGTTCAAAGCCAGCCAGGACGTGATGGACAAAGCCACCATGTTGTACAACAAGTTCAAGAGCATGTTCCTGGTGGGCGAGGGCGAGTGCATGCTCAGCAAGGTGCTCAACAGGTCCTTAGCCGAGCAGCGGCAGCACGAAGAAGCCAAGAAAGGCACGCTGAGGAAAGCCGAGCAAGTGCAAGAAAACAACACGGGCGCGGGTAGGTGGCACTATTTTAGACATTGGTCTTCCATTTCTTTTGACTTGTGCTCAGTAGAGTATATCCTGGTCGTTTTGGTGAGGTCTCGTGTTTTGGTAGCATGCCATTCATTTTGCTGTCTTGCTGAAACAAAATAGGCACAACAGTGGACACAAATGAATAGGCCATAAGTCAATTAAACCTGTTACATTCCAGACCACCCCCACACAAAGTGAAATCCAAATACACTATTTCACATTGAAAGAATCAATAAACTACTTCTAATTACTTGGACAAAAAAGTGATTGATCGAAAACTATTTTCTGTTTTCACGCTTTCAAACACTAAAGAAGCAATTTTCGCCTCGTCTCAGCAGCCTTTCAATTAAACGTGTTTGCACCGTTTTTTTTTTGTTCTATTGTCCTAGCATTGCAACCTGACCCAATTCCAAATGACTGACACAAATGGGACCTCTCTAACTCTTTCAGTGCCAAGCGATATTGGAAAAAGAGAACTCTAGAGGGCCGGTAAATTTCGCATTTTCACTCAACTTTCAAGGCCAAAAGAATTGTGTGTTATTTATATGTAAATAAGTGTGCTGCTATATGAAAGATTGACTTCCATTCTTCAGTTAGAATTGCGGTAGGTAATGCAGTAGCTGTGTTGTAAATGTGGAAACACTGCCATCAAATGGTAACAGTTAGCACTACAGTACTCAATTGGCTTATATTAGGAAAACATTAGTCAAGGGTGTCAGCCACTCTTCATAAAAAAAGGTGTTTGATGAGAAATATATTACCCTTATTACTATTCTAAAAGACGAGAATTCTCGTCCATGGATCGCTTGCTTTTCATCCTCACTGGTACCTTCCTGTTAGCGTCACAAAAGAAAGTCAGTAATGTAAGAAAGCCAAAGAAGAAGCACTTGTGAAGTGTGGCGGTTTCCACTGTACCACACACATTTTATGTACGTCAAAGGGTTGCGTTCACTCAGCCTCCAGCCTGCTCGTTAAAAATAATGGCACCATCATACATCCGTCTTGAAATAAAACACAAGACTTAACGTTAGAATTGATTCATATGCTTAGCTATGAATGTGACAAAATCGGAAAGAATCCATACAAGGGTCTTAATGTTCACCTTTTGCGTAATTTTATGATTGCGTGTGAGTGAGCACCCCCCCCCCCCCCCCCCCCGGTACTTAATGTGAATACACAGAACGGCATCACGTCAAAAAGATCCAGGCCGAGTTAATCGAGGTCGTGCGTAACATCGGTAGTCATTCAGACCCGACGAGTCAAAGCATCCTGAGAACCGCGTTTTAGATCTGCATCCTACATCCCCCTTTCATTAGGTCACAGGATTTCCTGAGAAGAGGGTAGTGGCGGGGTGGGAGGACACACCACATCCTGAGCTTGAGCGCCTCGTACCATCGGATTTATCCTTTTCCGCCGTGAAAAGATTCCTTTCTCAGGCGAGGGCGCGGCCAATGGCCGGAAAATTGGAATGATCTCCTCAAGTACTGGGGCTAAGACATGTGTCATCACATGCTCCCGTGTGCTCGTTTTTCCTGCGGTTTTTGGACGTCTGAGCTTGTCTGTGCTTCGACCGTGTAGATAATGCGGGCGAAGGAGATCAGAGCACTGAGGAGAACAAGCAGGAGCCTCGTGAGGATGCCTCGACGGGGGAGAACCTCAGGTAGCCTTTTTTTTTTTCGGTACATCTTGTACAATGAGGTAAAGAGTGATTTGAGCCCACGCAAAAGGAAATAAATGCTGGTTTTAATTACGTAATAAAAAGAATGAATTGAGAAGCCATTAGAGAGGGAAATAGTTACAAAATATGTGAGACTAGTTAAACAAAGCATTCTGATTTCATTCCTGGAATATGAATCAAACAGCAGAATGCTCCTTTTTAGAATCCGTATAAGGTGGCGGCCATTTTGGATTAGCTGTCAACGGTCTATGATATCAGTTGCGCAGGTAACGACCAATCACGGCTCACTTCTTTTCGGAGATTGGGCATGTGATTTTTGATTGGTCATTACCTGAGCACCTATGACATTTTCAGTCGCCAGCAAATAGCAAAATGGCCGCCTCTGACACTGACATTCGCAAATTTCTTGCATTTGTCACACATTCTTTGTCTGTTGTAACAGCATTATTTATTTATGTTTACGTGGTGCCCCAGTCTCAAATAGGGATGATATAGAGAAGTACGGTATTTGGATACAAAAGTAAAGCTTGGTGGTATCCATGTCTTAGTATTGGCGCTTTCTATTGTTACTGGTATCTATCTGTAATCCTGCATTCCCGAATTTTTTTTTTTTTTTATTAAAATTTACATACTCAGCAGATATTTCTCACTACGTAATGTTCGGCAACTGGTCTAACTCGGCTGATTGGTTCTTCCGCAGCGCTCCTGTTGTTCCGGAGGCATCCGCCTGACTACCTGAAAGTCTTCACACTGGGATGCTTCGTCCAGTTGCTCGTGGCTGATATTCTTAACCAGTTTCCACGTTTGACGAGCGTTATAGTCAAAATCGCTGCTTCAAGTTCCCTCGGTTGACGTAGTAGTAGAAGACAACGTCGGTTGTCAGCTTTTACCGTAGTTGAGGAGAAAATGCTTCATTCCAAACATTGTTCAAGTGTCTTTTTTAAAGGTGTTTCTTCCTTTTAAAGGTGTGTAAATAAGAGTTATTTTTGTGCCTTTTGGTTTGATACGTTTCAGCGTCAAATAATAAAGTAGTGCACTGTATTATCCAGTGAGCTGTGATTGATCTCACCAAATTTCTTTTACTGTATAAAAATAAGGTCAATGTCTCTTACATTTATATATAGACAAAAAAGAAGAAAGAACTGCGCTATGCTAGGTTTGCAACACCATAGAGAACCTTTGTCAGAAAAAAACCCAAAACAAGAATATTTTATCGTCTTAACTTTATTCCGCATCACCTGGAAATATAAACAAACTGTACAAAACAAGAAGTCAACCTGAAGCAACAACTATAAACATATAAACAAGACAATTGAAGAAAAGCGGCATCAAATGAAAGCGCCTCGGTCCATGTAGGGGTAGGCCAGGAACTCTCCCAATTTGTTGCCATCTGCGTCGTAGTGCAGCATGCGGAAGCACTTGTCGCAAAATAGACACGGGTGACTCGGGGCAAACTGGTCGCTAGTGGTGCACCACCTGAGGGAAAAACAGCAGGTGGGATGGCAAAACTGAATTTTGTATTATTAGTTCATTTATGTAATATATATATATATATATATATATATATATATATATATATATATATATATATATGTGTGTGTGTGTGTATATATAGCCCCGTTTTTGCACATTCATTTTTCACTGTTGCGTATCATGAACTATAATTATTTTTACACACTTGGATTAAAATTTTAACCTTTTGGCAGCCAGGGAATTAAAGTCAAGACCTAAAAGGGTTTTTGTCGAAATCTCAGAATGAAATGTTGTGTTTTTGTCAGTTAACCAAAGCTAATCACCGTGCCATAAGCCCGGTTTTGTCAAAACACATAACAACACAGTCCGAAAAGCATATTTCAAATTTTTTCAGTCAGTCAGGATGATTTTGATTTTAATCCGAGTAGTAAACCCAACAAGCGTTTATCTCAGGAAAGTTTATTTGAAAAAAAAGTTTCTAAATCATGTGCAAAACATTCAATATATTCTGATTTAAAATCAGATTTAACAAACTTATCCTTAATTTGTGCACGACTTGATTCAATGCCACAATTAAATAGTTAATAATTATTGTCAAATATTAGACAAAACCTCGGCTTCATAATTCAGCTTGTCGATTTTTAAACACGAATTAATCCAGTGAATTTGATTTTTTTTACCCAGTCTTTGGGGGGAAAAAAAATCACTAAATTATCGCAAAGAAAATGAAAGCCTCTTATTAAATTCTGTGGGCCTGCAAAAAGAACAAAGAAGGCTTCTTGATGCCATACTTTTCCCCACCATTGGCGTAAATATTTTTTAACACCGTACCTGGCGATGAAAGTGTGGCAAACGGCGCACTTCTGCGTGCTAAATCGATGTTTGTGAGTTAGCAAAGGGTAGTACTTCCGGTCCAGACAGTCGTCCTTGTGCATCAGCCTACAACCAGACAAATAAATAAATAAAATAAATAAAAGCATTGGCTTGCAAGCGTCAGCAGATTTGTCTCTTGGAGGTGCTTCCTTCACATGTGGTTGACCCCCCCCCCCCCCCCCTGCTTACGCATCAAAGATCCGTTCATTTGAGGCGTTTGGTAACTGACGAACAAAGAAACCGCTATTCAGATGGGCCCGTACTACAGAGGTTCCCGAGCGCGTCACATCCTCGGCGGCGTGGCGGCCGCAGGATGATTTGCTTCGCCGAGGCACAACGCCGGGGTTCATTCATCCGAGGGTGTGTGACTCCGTTTATTTCCGCCTCTGAGCGCAAGCTTTCCACTCGGTCACGGTCGGCGGGCTGCTGAATACTGAAAGCTTGCTCTTGAATAATTTAAGGACCATACATCTTATTTTTATTACTTCCATCGGGGGGGGTTACTTTTATATATCTATTTTCGTCTCTTGGTAAGATCATTCAAGATTTGTGGTACTGGGATGAGAGATTTTTGTGAAATTAAGTTAATTGGGAGGTGATTTCTTGATTAAGCGATTTACGTAGAAATTGTGAAGAAAGATATATGAATGAAAAATTATGGAAGTATATGGAATATGGCTTATTGAGCGATATTGAACAATGCGGAATCTTGGGCAAAGATATCGAACAATTGAGATTCATGATGAATTGTGATTTGTTGTGTCATTTGGTAATTTCGTGAGAGTTTTACAGTAGTCACAATTTCATGTTAGAATGTTTGGTAGGGGTGAGCTGAACAGATCAAATTTGAAATCTGAAATGGGGGGAATTGTTTAAAACTAGGACTTGGGAGAGAAAAAAAATCCTTTTGGGTTCATTTAGAAATCTTGAAAAAATAACTACCGTATTTTCCGCACTATAAAGCGCACCTAAAAGCCTGAATTTTTTTAAAAAGCTGATGGTGCGCCTTATAATCAGGTGCGCCTTATATATGGATCAATATTGAGCCTGAGATTCATAGATGGGGAATAAAGTAAGCTTTACCTGTTTGTTTTGTGTGTTTACAGTTGAACAAGGTTGCTCATATTGACATTTTGTTATTAGTTATTGTTATTACTTTGATTATTACTATAATAATTGAAAAAGTTTTCAAATATGTCATGAATGGAGAGTGTGCCTTATAATCGGGTGCGCCTTATATATAGAAAAAGTTGAAAAATATGTCATTAATTGAGGGTGCGCCTTATAATCTGGTGCGCCTTATATATGGAAAAAGTAAGATATGTCATGAATTGAGGGTACGCCTTATAATCTGGTGCGCCTTATAGTGCGGAAAATACGGTAGTTTAGAGGAACAGTTTAAAGTTGTAATGGGTTGAAAATTATGTCAAAGTTAGGGGAAAACTTGAAATGTAAAAAAAAATATATAAAAAAATACATTTTAAATTTTGCTTTTCGGGTGACAAACAGTTGTCGTAAACTGGAATTTTTGCTATGTAGAAATTGTGGCAATGATGATTTAAAATTTCCGATAGGAACATATTTTGAAATTGAAATTGGGAATGAATGTGGATTTTGAACGCCTCAGGCCAATTTAATGAACTTTTGCAAATAATTATAACATGGAGGTGATTATCACAGAATACATGAATAATTTTTGAAAGTAGGGTCAGAAATGTGAACCCCTCAAACCTAAAGTACCTCATTGAACAGCCATCCTTATGTTAGGAAGCCTTCCTAATCTATAGGCTTCATCCAACTGAAGATCTCTTGAATGTGTTCCTAACCGGGAGCGATGCGGCGGGAGTCAGGAAACCGCAAATGGCATCTCAGGAATGCACTGATGTTACGTTTGAACTTGGGTATCTTGATATGAAAGCTTTACAGGGACCTATCATAAAATGTCAACTTTTTGGATTTTATAACCATACAAGAACGATGATTATATGACCCCCCCCCAAAAATGCAACGTGTATAGTTTGCAAAGTGTGTACGCAAGGTTTAAAAATGCCAAATAGGCAAATATGTCAATCAATGTCAGTCACCCTCGGGCGGAAAAAGAAAAAGTCTGTCGATTGACTTCCTCGTTGCAATATTGTGACTAGGAAAGGACGAAAAGATCTGTAAGATGTCCTCTGGGCTCGCTTTTGTTTTACCTGACGTCCGTAATGATGACCAGATGCTCGCAGTCGCCCTGGTGACAGTAGAGATACGGGAAGCCCACTTTCACCTCAAGATCCACCAGCTTGGTGTCCTCCATCTTGGCTTGAGTATACTCGGGAAAGTTGTTTGCCTTGGCCCATGCGATCGTGGTCCTGCAAAGACGATTACAATACATTAACATCATTCGCTCACCATTTGATTTCATTCAAATTTTTAAGTCGACAATTAGATGGATTTTTGATTCAAAATGATTTGATTGACAATTTTATAATTTAAAATTTTGACTTGTAAGGGAAGTGTCCACAAAAACAACTACTGCTCTCTTCTTAATTCTGATTTATTCTCTCCCAGTTCTTAATCAGCGACTGAATAGGATTTCTGAATGGCTTTGCCGATGCGATGGCATTAAACTTCCGTCTGAGTTTGTAATATTTGACTACATTTGAATGCACCGCCTACGCTTGGAGTCTTGTACTGAATGACAAATTAACCAGCGGTTTCTTAGCTTCCTTAATCAGCGATTGAATATGATTTTAATGGCGATGTTTTGAATTGTAAGGGAAGGGTCTTTTTACACGAAAACAACATATGGATAACAGCTGCTACTCTTTCTTAATTTTGATTAATTAACATACCACAATTGACTCGCGATTTCTTAGCGTCATTAATTAGCGATTGACAACATTTTTTAATGGTGGTTTGTTGATGTTGGTGGCAACCAAGATGGTAATAAAAATTGCCATTTTTCTGTCTGAGTTTGTAATGTCCGACTACATTTGAATGCACCACCTAAACAAGGCTAGAGCTAACGCTGGAGACTTGTACCATACTGTACAATTACGACGAAAAAAGTGATTTCTTAGCTTCCTTAATCAGCGATTGATTATGGTTTTAATGGCGGTGTGTTGACGTTGGTTGATACCGTGACATTATGGCAATAAAATGTTTATTTTAAAGTTGGCTTATGCGGCAAGCCGTTGATGTTGTTGTCGCTTCCTTGACAGTGTCCTTTGTAAATGAGCAAGCAAATTCAGCAGTATACAGACTACCGTATTTTCCGCACTATAAGGCGCACCGGATTATAAGGCGCACCCTCAATTAATGACATATTTTAAAACTTTTTCCATATATAAGGCGCACCGGATTATAAGGCACACCCTCAGTTAATGACGTATTTGAAAACTTTTTCAATCACAATATAGTAATACTCAAACTAATAATAATAACTCAAATAATAAACTGTCAATAGCATAATAACCTAATGTCAATATGACAACCTTGTTCAACTGTAAACACACAAAAGAAACAGGTAAAACTTCCTTTATCACTTTGTTCCCCATCTACCAATCCCAATCTCAATATTGATCCATATATAAGGCGCACCTGATTATAAGGCGCACCATCATCTTTTTAAAAATATTAAAGCTTTTAGGTGTGCCTTATAGTGCGGAAAAAACTGTAATTATTCCATCCACTGTATAGTCTTGCATAACTTCCATCATAGGAGTAGGCATATTTATAGTGTAGCCATAAAAGTATAACGTCCAGCCCTATGGGCCTGCTCTACTTACTGGTAATTATTTCAGTAAAGGTTTCCTCAACGTTAATAAAAGACAAGCTAAACCTTGATTTAGGGTTTTGCGCGACTCCAGCTGGCGCGCCCTCACATCGGCTTTATGTAATGGGCTGATTTGACCACAAACGAGCCTTTCACCGAGAATTCCTCCCGCAACTCAATTCCACTTCCGTTTAGAGTATTTCGATAACTTAGAAACCTGCCCGAATAATTATTCAAGGGCTTTTAACTCATGAGAAGCTGCGTTTGTTTCAGGGGGCCCCCCAAGTAAGAATAGGGATGATCGCGCACGACAAAGACACGTATTCAAACTCACTGGCTGATATCGCGGCATTCCGGGTAGCGCATGTCATTATAGAAGACCCCTTCAAAGAAAAAAAACCCAGACTTGTAGTGGTCCTGGAACACAACAAAACGTCCAGGTTAGAAACGTGTGACGGTGCGGGGGGCCGGGGAGAGCAAGGATGAATTCTGCTCACTTTGCTGATGTAGTCCGGCGCCGTGTCCGGCGCGTTGCTGAACTCGCCGCACATCTGTAGGTCGCTGGCGCAGCAAATGGCATCCCGCAGCTCCGTCAGTTTTTGGGAGCCCAGCAGCAGCAGTGTCATGTGGGGTCGGACGTAACAAAACTGCCAGGGGAAGAAGACGGGTGGGGATCAGGTAAAAACCTTTGGCAAACAAATGCTGAAAGTGCATTGGGTCTGATGAGAACTGGGAATTTTCTTGGCTTTTGTGGGTTACTGGTTATATAATATGTACCATATTTCTCCGTGTACAGGTCAAATTTGTGCATACGTCGACCCCTTTTTTTTTCAACTTTGGTGAGTTTTACAAAAACGTGCGTATAACACAGTTTGGTGCCGAACGGACGAAGTCAAGCTGTCTTTTCCTTTTCATAATGGGTCAAAGTCCGTCATTCAAATTATCCAGGCAGCCTCATTGTTCACAACAAAGAGGCAATAAGGCGGAGCTTGACTAAAGTGCATTTGTAAGTGCAAATACGCTAAAACGGATACATACTTTATCAAATTAGAGGTATGCAATATATAATCATTTTAAGCCTTGTAAATGGCATATTAAGATATTGAGTCCAGGGAGCTTAGAAAGGTTCACAACAAAGTCAAATTAGAGGTATGCAGTATATATAATCATTTTAAACATTGTAAATGACATATTAAGATATTGAGTCCAGTGATCTTAGAAAGTTTCACAACAAGGTCACGGCTCACCTTTTCGAAAGTGGCGGGGAAGTAGACATTGATGGTTAGAATGACTTCTCCTTCAGTGACCATATTTTCCACAGTCTCTGGTTTCATCATGATGATCTGTCTGTCCTGAGGGACGCAGAAACTGAATTCTGTAAAGGTTGCGTCCCCACAAAAGCTGAACCATGCTCATGTGGATTGCCCTCATTGTCAGCTCACCTGCTCATCTGCGTAGAGGTCGTGTCTGTTCTTGCTGATTTTTAGTGAGGATTTGTAATCTTGCTTCTTCTTCCTTTCGCTGTCAAGATCAAAATCAAGAGGTCATCAATGTACTTTTGATTGAATTCATGATTTCAAGGTGAATAATATTCGTACACAAGAGTTTTTAATGTGGAGTCTTCTGGTACCACTTTTGGGTCAGGCTCCTCGTCCTCTGGATGGCAACGGAGTGATGCAGGGCTATGGGGGAAAACAACCGAGATAAATGTATAATTCCTGGATTTATTTAATACCATATCATAATCTGGCGAGACAGTTCTAATGTTGCAATTCTTGATGCATAGGATGCTCTGATAAGAGGTACCTGCAGACTTCTTTGAGCTCACGCATCATGTCCACGCTGACTCCCATCTCCTGAGCAAAATTGGCGTCAAATGTGTCTTCGTCTTCGACCCAGTAGGAGTAGTCGGATGGATTCAGACTACTCAGCCATTTTTTTCTGAACGAGTCTATGTGAAACTTTTTGGTATTCGCTTTGTGATATTCGTATTCTGGGATGTTTGGATCAGGATCCAACGTTGGTGCTGAAGCCGCCATGTTTACTGGAAAGGAGGAAGAGAGTGCCGCTCGCTTGGGGTTGTGGGTAATGTAGTACATGTACTGCAAAGGCAACATGATTTTTGGTAGTTATTTAATGACGTTACCAGATGATTTTCGGTAGTTATTTAATAACGTTACCATTCCGTGAACACGTTTTAAAGTCGATATAGTGTGCTTAAAATGAATTCAACCTCGTGCAAATAGTTTGTGAATGAGTAAGTTATATAATTTAATGGTACTTGTATACACAGGCCAACGTTGCCCCCACCAACATGGCCGCCATGTAGGCACATCGCTTAGCCTGGCTGTTAATACGCGATGGCGTAGATTTTTAGTCATATCAGAGGAAGGTCAAGTTACCTTTTCGATTTCCTTCTAATCTTTTCTTTTAATTAATGAATTTCGTGCAGTTTTGTGTTCATTTTGTGCAAAACGACATCTGCTTTTATGTTAGGGAAATGAAATACAATAAAGCATGCTTCCATACATTACAAAACGAGGTGTATTTTCGCACAATTTCTAATATCGTAAAAATGGAATAAACTCTGCTCGTATACGATAGGAGTGTTAATTTCTAAAATGCGTCTTGCAAGTCAAAGGCACAAAATCTATTTCTGTTTTGTCGGTTTTACTGTACTTTTAAAACGGCCCTAAATTTACTGTTTGGAGATAAGCTTCAAAGCATTGTAATGTCACACAGTGTGGAGTTTTTGTGTAGAACAAATATGTTCCAGAAACATAAGTTTCCTTTTTACGCGATTTGGTTGCCCTTTTAAATATCCCGAGAGCACAATGCCAAATGGTAATTGCAATTTCACACCGCAGCCCTGTGTGGATAGGTTGCGTTTTAGATGGTGAAACAAGCAGCGGATTGTGTGCCTCCTTTACTCACAGTGATGCTATGTGTATGTGTAATATCAGGCGATACAAGAGTGGGCTGGTCCTAGTAACCTTAGTAAAGTATAAATATCAAGGAAGGTCCCATTGATTAACATTTGTTTTTGAAGTGAAGGTGAAGCTTCATTCAATTCATCTCGAGAGGAGGGGAACAAACGGTTTTATTCTTGCAAATGGAGATCGAAGGCTACTCGCAGCAGCAGGTTAGTGTTTGCTACTAATTCCCTTTTAATAAAGATTTTATATTTGCATTTTCATCGAAAAAATAGCTCATTTCGAAATGGACATAAAAATGAATATTATGGTGTAATATTGTGTCAAAAAGTTAAACTTTTCCATTTTGTTTGTTTCTAGGTCGATAAAACCTGCTCTGGAAATTTACTGTAAGTTATTTTAATTATTCTAATGTCATTGTTTTCGCTTCCACATTGATCACCGCTCTATAGACAGTGACGTAACATGTTCAAGACGGAATGTGTCGCTTCCATTTGCAATATGCTAGTCACACGCTAGAGGGCGCTAAGTGCATTATGAATCAAGTCCTTAATGTGCGTTATAAAAATAAGGGATTTTTAAAGTTAACGCGTTAATTTTGGAATTACTTCTGGCGCCTCCAGAATTGTATGAAGCGTTAAAAATATTTTTAACTCATTTAAGTCTCTTCAGTGTGAAAAAATAAAAAAAAAATAAGCACATTACAAATCCAAGTTCAAACACCATTTAGTCGTACATCTTTGGCTACCATCCCAGAACGCTGCTGGAGTGTAGTGCGCAAAAATGTTTCACATAAAAAAAAAAGAAAAAAAAAAGTTCCATTGAGTCATATTTGGTCGTACTGTTCAACAATTGGGTTTGACAGGACAAGAATGTTATTCAAGATTAGCGAACGCTATTAAAACAAGTCAAAATGAAATATTTTTACGTTCGTTAATTTCAAGATTTTACTCCAGTGAATATATTACAATTTTCATAGAAAATAGTTGTTGGGATACGTGATTAATTGCGATTTATCATGGATTTTTTTTTAATTGACTGACATCTCTAATTCAAATACTAAAAATGTGACCAACTTTGAATATTTTTTCTTAAATTTATACTCATGGGGAGTATGGTATCGTTATATAGGATATCACACTGCCATACACTGATATCACTATAAATGCATTTATAGGGTTTAAGTTTGGATATGGATTATTTTTTTTATGGGGGGGTGCATTCCTCCCTTCTTTCCACTCTTTAGCTTTAGTTTTATTTTTCTGCGGTTGACGTGGTATCTCTGGTTCAGAGTTCTCCCTGAGCTCTCCGGCTTCCTCCCATACTCCAAAAACCAGCATGGCAGGTGTATTGGACACTTTGAACTGTCCTTAGATGTGATTGGGCGTTTGAATGGGATAGGCACCAGCATGCCAGCAACCCAACATTGGATAAGGGGCTACGGATAATGAATGGATGAAGGATGGATGTGATACATTCTTCTTGTTAACTATATCAAATAAAAATGCATACTCCATAGGGTTTATGTCTGGTGATGGCTATTTTAAAATCTTTTTTGTTTTGGTTTTACTTTAGTGAAGAATCTCCAGATCTGATTGGTCACATCAATCTTTTAATTTCACCCTTTTTTTCCCCCTCTCATTTGCCATTGACAACATTGTCAATGATGACGACGTAGCCCAGAGCACTAAGAAGAATCCGTACCAATCCGAGCCATGACCGGCTTGTGTGTTTGAGATCACGAGCAGATTTTTTTTTCTTCTCTCCAAGCTTTCAAAATTTCTTCTGCAACGGTTTGGTGTCATTGATCCAGAATTGACTGGCTGCTCTCTGTACTTTTGGCAAATGGGTGAAAACTTTATAAATATCTTCTGTACTTTTTCTAAGTTTATTTTGCTCCCTCCAGGGAACCACCGATCGATTTAGAGGCTGCATTAAAAGAATGCTCCGACGCCCTCCACCTCTTTCTGAACAACAGGTTTGCAGATGCCTTGGCTCATTTAGAACCCTGGTAAGTCCCGCTTCATACTTTTAAAAGACACGTATCACAAGATATGACAAGATCTTATTTGTGTTGACAACAGGAAGAGCCAGAGCATGTATCACGCCATGGGCTACAGCAGCATGCTCGTGATGCAGGCGGGCATGACCTTTGACCCGAAGGACATGAATGCTGCTATGGAGTCACTGAGCGACGCCCTGCTGACATGCCAGAGGTACGACCCGACGATATGTGGGAACCGTCACAGACCCACGCTATTTATTTGCGTCCACTATACAGCGGTGGACATTTTTTTTAGTCAAAATCTTCCGACCTTTTTGAGCTACGCTACTAAGTCCTAGTGTGCTCAGTAGAGGACATCCATGCTTTTCCAATGATGTCTCATGTGTGGATGGGGTGCAGTTGACCTTTCTGTCTTGCTAATACAAAATGGACACAACAGTGGACACGATTTTGGACACAAATGAGTATGCTGGGTCACAGAAGGATATCAGAGATGGATATAAATATCTAAAGTCAATTCTGAAGTCCCTGATCACGAGTCCACTAAAAATACCTAGAATGAGTTATTTTTTCACATTTTATGGAATTTACGGAACTGATTTTTACAGTATTTTATTGTTTGGTTTCCCATGTCACAACTGAAATATAAATCAGACTGCAACTCAAGTAGATAAATACTTGTCCCAGTGTTTTTTTTCATGACTTATTACTATTATTTATTAATACTTGGATTATACTTTTTTGTCAAATTAAGTCAGATAGTAAAATATTACATTTATTTCAGTAAAAAGTTGCACACCGTATAGAGTCTTAACGTTCATGAGTCCTGAAAGAGTCAAGTTTTGGAGTCTTTACTGGACAAATTCGAGTTGCGGCTACTCGTGGCTGCTTAAAATAAACAGATTGAGAAATGTTTTTGTCTTCATCCACATTAGGTTCAGAAAGAAAACTGGAATCATGGTGACACTCAGCAATCTCTGGTACCGACAGTCACCTGAAACCCTGACAGAAGGTGAGACATTACACCCTGCAAAAGTTAATTTGTTCAACAGAGAAACAATTGTACATGGATGTTCTTTTAAAAATACAAATATTAGATTCATTAAAGACTAAATTTCATTTTTCATTGAAAGAAATGCAAATTATTAATGGAAAATAAGCGTGCGTTCATGTTTAACACAGAGGAGCTGCACGCAGAGCTCTGCTACGCCGAAGTGCTGCTGCAGAAGGCGGCGCTCACGTTCCTCGACGAGAGCATCATCGGTTTCATCAAGGGAGGCATGAGGATCCGAAACAGCTATCAGATTTTCAAGTCAGTGAGTCGCCGATGTCGGCACTTTTGGATGGATACGTTAAAAACAAAGTATGTTGTCATCCTTTGTGCAGGGAATGTCAGGCCATGGCACATGCCAATATAGAAATGGAGAAGAAGAGCACATATATTCACTTTAAGGGCGGCGTCAGCATGGGCATTGGATCTTTTAATCTGGTACAGTAAATCAAAAAAAAAAAAAGCTAACCAAATAAAACCTAAAACGAGTTGTTTTCCTTTTTCAGATGCTATCTTTACTACCAGCTCGAATCCTCAAACTGATGGAGTTCTTGGGTTTCTCAGGGGACAGGGTAGATCCACTCAACCTCATCTATCTATCTACCGTATTTTTCGCACTGTAAAGGCGCGCCGGATTAAGTGCACCTTCAATGAATGGCCTATTTTAAAATGTTTTCATAAATAAGGCACACAGCATTATAAGGCACACAGAATAAAAGCTACAGTAGTGGCTCCGTCCACTAGATGGAGCTCCGTTTAAGGGAATGTCAACAAAACATTCAAATAAATCAGTCAAAGACATTAGGATTAAGACAATCAGAAATTAGGAATGAAAATGAGTTGTGGAAAGTACTATCTGAAGAATGGGAAAAAATACCTCTTGATTACATTAAAAAACTGTTAGAGATGAACCAACGGTTTAAAAGAATATGATTATGATTCAATTAAATATTAAACTTAAAACTTTTTTAATCGCAACTAAAAACCTTCAAATATGGTGTTTTGTTGGTTTAAAAACAGTTTTTGGATTAATTTAATAAAATGGCGCTGCTTTTACGAAAACTTGAGTTTTTTGCGCCTTGTCCCTCAATAAATTGCTTCAAAATTGGAGCATACGTAGCATACCAAAATTTCAAACAATGTGCTATAAAAAAATGTATTGTACAAAATACATTCCTCACTGAAATACAGGGGCACATCTCAAATCATTTACATGGTACTTAAATTATTCTATTTTTTTCGTTCCCCAAACATGAAAACTTGAGATTTATACGCTGTATAAGGTGTACCGAAAACTTTAAGGTGCGCCATATAGTGCAGAAAATACATTATCTACCTATCTATCTATCTATCTATCTATCTATCTATCTATCTATCTATCTATCTATCTATCTATCTATCTATCTATCTATCTATCTATCTATCTATCTATCTATCCATCTATCTATCTATCTATCTATCTATCTATCTATCTATCTATCTATCTATCTATCTAGCGAGCTAGCGAGCTAGCGAGCTAACTATAAGGTGCGCCATATAGTGCAGAAAATACATTATCTATCTATCTATCTATCTATCTATCTATCTATCTATCTATCTATCTATCTATCTATCTATCTATCTATCTATCTATCTAGCTAGCTAGCTAGCTAGCTAGCTGTATTGTTTGCATTCTCTTGTCTTAAAGGAATTAGGTTTGTCTGAGTTGCGAGCAGGCGCCTCCAGCGACAGTCTGCGATCGATTCTCAGCACCTTGACTCTGCTCATGTTTCACCTTTACATCTCAGTCATTCTCGGTAAAGAGCACATCTTATTTAACGTTGAATTCCAGTGCAATATTATTTTTGTTTTGAGGATTGTCTCTTTTTTCTTAAGGTTCCGGTGACGTGGACTTAAGTGAGGCAGAGGCTCTGCTGGAGCCTTATGCTAAAAGGTTCCCAAATGTAAGTGTAAATACAGTGTAATCTGTTTTATAACCTCATAACACACATGTCTCAAAAATGACAAATTTGTAGAAACTTCTTCTAGTGCCAAATGTTTACCCAATTGACTGCTCGATCAACTCAAGTCTAATTTATCATGCTTTGATGATTGTAAAAATATTTGAATTACCTTAATTTGAATGAAAACATGCTAGCTTGCTTGTTTTCATTCAAATCACTCTAAAGCTCAAACTGTATTTTTGAGATTTGGAAATTGCATTAAAGACGCATTGGTTTTTGACGTGTACATGTACATTAGGGTCTCTGATAACGACATTTTTTTTTAATTCGTTTTTTTTAGTTTAAGATAATTTTTTTTTTACATTTTCCCCATTCAAAAAAAATGCTAATGATAGGAGCATTCTTTAAAAATTAGATTTTTTTTTTTAACATTTTCCGCTTTCAAAAAAAATGCGAATAGATGCAAGACTCACATATTCCTAAAAAACAGACGAATTAGATTTTTTGAAGATTCTAATTTCCTTTGATTTTTTTTTAACAACAAAAAGTCTTTTTTTTTAACACATTTATGTATTTATTCCCAGGGAGCCCTCATGCTTTTCTACGTTGCAAGAATTGCCTTGCTCAAAGGAAACATCACATTTGTGAGGATTTCTTACGAAATTCGCTTCTTTCTGTTTCCGCTTGTTTGCTGATAAATGCGTTTCTCTTCCTAGGCTCAGGAAAAGTTCCACGCGTGCATTGCCGCTCAGCAGGAGTGGCGCCAGATTCACCACTTGTGCTACTGGGAGCTCATGTGGGCTTATTCCTTTGAACAAAATTGGCGGGAAGCGTACCATTATGCCGATTTGCTGTGCAAGGAGAGCAAATGGTCACAGGTGAAGAGTGAAAAAATAGTTTTATTCCCTCAACGGTATTGTGAATTGTAGATTCACTTGTTTATATTTTTTTCTGCTTTTGTTGCTTAGAATAACCAATAAAATGTTTGCTTTGGTGCCATCTTGTGGTATCTTGCTGTTAATGCACTATGCTGGAAGCAAGAAGGCGTCAAAGGATGATGTATACAGTTATATAGTTCAAAGTCAACTGTAGAGTCGTTGATATTCATTAAAATGCTAAATTAGGTTTGCTTATGACGCTGATTGTTTCAAAAACATGTACGTCATGTTAAAAAATGCCATCACAGTTGTTCAGGGCTCAGAACTGTGATGTCATTTTCAAGCGCCTGCAAGTGGCAAAATTTCCGCCTGAGATTGACAAAGACATGTATTTTGCGGCTTAATTTATTATTTCACTAACAAAAATAATCAATAATAATAACTAATAAATAATCAAGATGCAGTGTTTAGACTAGTAAGACCGCTTATAACACTTTATTCAAACAAATATTTTTTGGGTTGACTTTTCCGTTAATCTTCAAGAAACTACGGTGCCATCTTTGTTTTGAATATGTGTTTTTTGAAGATTGAATTTGTTTTGATATTTTAAAAATGTTTGCCTTGTTAAAAATTGAACAAATTCAAAGTAACAAATAATTAATATGGTAATTACGCACTGAATTGTCTTTGATATTTACAAAAAATGTACATACTAGGTTCATTTAAAATGATTTGACGTAAATGAACGTAAATGTAGATGAATGGGGTTGCTGAAGCCTGTTACTTATTTTGTTTTTGATTAAATCACATCTTGCTTGTAGGCCATCTACGTGTTCCAGAAGGCGTCCATACTGAGCATGCTCCCGGAAGAGGAAGTCAAGAAACTGGGCGAAAATGTGGTGGACTTATTCAGGTTTGAAAAAAAAAAAGAAGAAGAAGGGGTAACGGAATGATGTACTGTATTTTCCGCACTATTAGGCTCACCTAAAAGCCTTAATTTTTTCAAAAAGCTGATGGTGCGCCTTATAATCAGGCGCGCCTTATATATGGATCAATATTGAGATTGGGATTCGTAGATGGGGAATAAAGTAAGCTTTACCTGTTTGTTTTGTGTGTTTACAGTTGAACAAGGTTGCTCATATTGACATTTCGTTATTAGAGTTATTGTTATTACTTTGATTATTACTTTGATTGAAAAAGTTTTAAAATATGTCATTAATTGAGGGTGCGCCTTATAATCCGGTGCGCCTTATATATGGAAACAGTTTTGAAATGTGTCATTAGTTGAGGGTGCGCCTTATAATCCGGTGCGCCTTATAGAGCGGAAAATGCGCTACCGTGATTATAATGAATGATGCTGGTGTGCTTTTCAGGCAGGTGGACGGCCTGAGGTTGAGGATGGCCGGAAAGTCCATCCCCACTGAGAAATTCGCGGCCAAGAAGGCTCAACGCTACAGCTCCTCCAAGCCCGTCAAACTGGTCGTCCCGGCTCTGGTGAGGACATTTCCTTGATTTTCACCAACCAGATAATCCTTCAACAAATGTCATCCGTTTGACAACCCGCAGGAAATGATGTACGTGTGGAACGGCTTCACCATTGTCGGCAAGAGAGCCGACTTGACGGAAAACATCCTGGCTACGTTGGAGGAAGCAGAGGAGGAGCTCAAGTATAATTCAAGTAAGGAGAAAGTCAGCAGAAGAGAACGAAGAGCGCCTTTCCTCCGCCGTAACACTTTTGTTTCATGATGCTACAGATCCGTCAGATTATCACCTGGATGACCAGTGTGTGGTTCAGCTGCTCAAGGGCTTGTGCCTGAGACATTTGGGGCAGCTAGAGCAGGCGGAGGTTTGTTTCAACCGCGTCTTATCCAGGTGAGATTCACATTCAGTTCACCAACATACTTAACGCTTCTGCAGTATTTTGACCATTTTCGGGTCATTTTCTTCGACATCGTTCTCGCAGTATTCAGGTCAAAGAATGGCATGCTCCTAGTAGTGCTATAACTAAGTGGTCGTGCCATGTTGTCACCATCTGGGTGAAATTTCAGCTCCCTGGTGTCTTATTTCAATGTTTGATTGGTTTTGATGTAAAGATCAGAAGATTGAACAAAATACGTCACAAGGGGTAAATAGGCCTGAATTATCAAATCCTTTTAACTCATTAACCCTATCAATTATTCCGTTTAATATTTGAGTGACTGCCCCCGCCGATTTCTTTTTTAATTTATTCATTTATTTTGTGATCTACTAAGCTTAATCTTGATTAGATTTTTAAAAAATAATCCCTGAAGGTTAAGGGGCAATTTATTAGCGTCGATACGCATACATTTGTGACGCCAACAACCTTTTCAAATGCTGATGGTAAACAATTGCAATTATCATTAGCACGCTAGTGATTACCATTTAAGGTCAACAAACACGAAACACAATTTAGTTCACACATACATATTTGAATCGTGCATGATACATTTAATAGTTTTCTAAGTCACTTATGGACGATGCTTCAACAATATTCCATGAGTATATGAGATTGCTGCTGCCTGCTACATTGAGGTCAACAACTTCCTGTTTTTCTTCTCTATTTTCTTTTCAATGAGCAGACAGGGCACATTTCATGCTCGACTACACCCTAACGGTTAAAATTTGAATACTTATAACCGAGCCACTATAGATTGTTTGTGTTCTTAGATTAATATTCTCTGTTTAAAAAAAAAAGAAAAAAAATGCCCATCTAGGCCCATACATGTAGTACTCTTTTCAGTGTTGAATTTCTTTTTTTTTTTCGCAGTGAAAGTGACCTGAAGCACAACAACTACCTGGTGCCTTTCACCATGTACGAGATGGGCCTGCTGCACAAGCAGAGGGGTGATTTCGAAAAGGCCATTTTAGTGATCGAAAGCGCCAAGTAAGTGTCTGCGAAAGATGCAAGGTCGCCTTTTATTTTTCCCCCAAGCCAACGGGTTCTTGCCATTTACAGGATGGACTACAAAGACTACAGCATGGAGTCGCGCCTTCACTTCCGTATACACGCTGTGCTCAACAGCATGGGCGCCTCTTCGCGTACGCCGGCGTGAACGCTTCCATGACACCGGCACTTCTTCGGACTTCTTCATGGTTCCAGCTAGCGCTCCGGGACATCTTATTATGCAGCTTTGTACTGTAAATTCGCCAAACTATGGCTTCTTATATTTATGTAAGCATACATCAACATAGAGCATCATATATGTATTTTTTTTCTCTCCTTTTTATCTTTCGCGGTCATGAATTGTGTTGAAATGCTGCATTTCCTCATTGAGTATTTACTTTCATCTTAGGTGCTGCTGTTTTAGTTCGCATCCTATTTCAAAACAAGCTCAGTCGTTCAATTACAATGTCAACTGTAAAATTAGATTTTCCACATGTTTTCTCCTCTGATGAGAAAGGCGCAGCATCTATTTTGGTCATTTGGCCCCAACTCAGCTGGGATAGGCACCATCAAGCCTGCGTCCCTTGTGAGAAGAAAACAGCTGTACATTAGTTAACTTAAATCGATGTAGGGGAAATCTAAAACATCTCTGAGGCCTTTATTTGGTGTTAAGGCATTTTTTTTCCAAGTAGAAGCCTCTTTGGAGATTTGGTAGCACTATTTGAGGAAACAACGTTTAATTTTCTTAATCTATGTGGTTGGTACGTGAGCTAGGAGATGCTGTTTACATTCTTCAGTTGGTGCTGCTGTTTTGGTTAAAAACAAGCTTTTGCTCAGCAGGTAACTACTGTACTATTTATACTTTGTGTGATGGTGGGGGAGGGGTGTGTTATTTTTAATCATTCGCTCATCAATCATTCTTTTTATTTTCCTGATTGGAAAATTGAGGCATCTATTTGGGGAAAGGTGTCTATCAAAAAATTAGGGCCACTATTTAAGGAAAATCACTCGGAGTCACTCATATTTAAATCCTTGTGGAAGTGATGTGTTTGTAAATAGCTGTTTATTTTTTCTTGAGTATGAATGTATCAGACATGCTGAATAAACGTGGGCAAAGTAAATTAATTGTGATTATGTGCGTGTTTTTAAATTCGTTTTTTGTCAGGTTAGGCTTCTAAAATATTTTTGTGTTATGTTTAAACTATTCTGTTTGTTACTAAACGACGTATGGATAGATTGTACATACTAATAATTAGATAGATTATACAAAATAATCATTCACAAGATAATCGAGTCATCTCAATTTTCTCCCAGTTCACTTGGCACCGCGAATGAACTAAATTTATTTATTTATTCATCTGAGGTAATTAATTTACAGTTTTGAGAAGAAAAAAAAAACGTTGCTCACAAACGTATCACTCGAAAGAGTGGTGTCACATGGTGTATCACGTCACCCGACCAGGAAAAGGAGGAGGGAGGAGGCGGAGGAAAGAAGATGGAAGGAAACCGAGACGAGGCTGAGAAATGTATCAACATCGCGTCGAAAGCAATCGAGGTCGGGGATAAGGAGAAGGCGCTCAAGTTTCTCCACAAAGCAGAGAGGCTCTACCCGTCAGGGCGAGCCAAAGGTAAAAGCGTTGTTTTTGGCTCGCCGATAGGTTGTGGAGGTCCACCGGGGACTCCAATCCAGCCCGGCCGGAGCGACAAACAGATGGACTGACTGTATAAACACATTTATATGATTATTTTATTCGTAACATATATTTTCTGACAGTAACACATCGTTTTAAAGTCACTCTTTGGATTTTCAAATAATGTCATTAAGAAGCGAATGCATATATTGTGTGAGTCCGTACGCTCGGAACTAAGCTAAGCTCTTTAGGAGCTCTTCGTGTCGTTTGCCAAATAAAGCGTCGCTAACAACTATCGTGTTTATTTTCACATTTTACATCACGGTTAAATCCAAATTGTGATAATTTGACGTGGTTGTGAGCGTGCGCACCATTTTTGCTAATTTGAAGTCCTACGAAGCGTCACTAGTCACCGGCGTGACGTCATCATAAGGCGTCAGCATGGTGGACTATAAAGTATAAGCTCTTATTTGTGAATGTCATATTACAAGAAAAAATAATTGTATTAACTTAAAGTAAATAATTGAAAAAAGACACCTAATTTTAAATGCTCTGAGGCTACTTTTGTTGTTAATTGGCACGTTATAAATCATACTTTTGATATTGTCTTCTGTGACTACATGCAGCTGATCAAGTTCCAGTGAATGTGGCGTTTCAGAATTTGTCTCAGTTTCGTTACCATCGATCTATTAAAAACCCGTTTTTTCCCCCGCTCAACATAACATGAAACATACTGTAAATGGTAATTAGAATGAAATAAAAGACACCAAAAACAAAAGAAAATGAACATGCAAAATGCCGACCTTTATAAGTCACCCATTTTAACCGCCAAACAAAAATGTCACCAAAGGTATACATCATATTGACATTGTCTTTATTTTTGTATGTATTTTTAAATCTCAGCCTTGTTAGAAGCATTAACCAGGAATGGGAGTTCTGCAGCTAACGGCGCGCATCGGAGGCGGCCAGCCAATGCGGAAGGCGGTAGCGCTCAGGCGGCGGGGGATCGCGCCGAGTCCACGGGAGCCGAATCCTCCAAGGTGTTCACGCAAGAGCAGGTGCAAGGCGTTCAAAGGTGAGAGTGCTGGATTAAAGTGTGACAGCGCCACTTGTTAATTTTCACCTTGAATCGGTCTCAAGAAGGATGGAGGTTTGTCCTTGTCCTCACTGTATGACCTTCCATTTGACCTGTTTGTCTGAAGAATTGTCCTCTCTGTTGCTTGGTAACCACCTGAGCTTGGTGCTGGCGCCACGAGGGAAAAGCGACGTTTATTATTTTCAGCCAGGTAGAACCAAGGGAAGCAACGTATGTCGTAATTTTACACAATTACCAGAAGGCATTTTTCATCCCTGGCCGTGCGGCATCTCGCTGAATCTTCCTTTTCATTCTCACCGTCTTTTATCTTGAATAATGGAATAGCATATGGTAGAACATAAACCTCTTCTTACCTAGGTTTCCGTTTTCCGATGTAGTGATTGATATGTCAATGAATCAAAAAACTAGAGCGCTTTTAAATCATCCCCTTTAAATGGATTTAAAATACCGAACAATAATATTTAGAGCCATGGTATGCAGGTTTGTTTTATTTCAATCAGTCATCCGAGATTTAATGCGATTCAATGAGTTTGTACATATATCTTTCAGTGTGCTCCCATTATTGTCAATTTTTACGTCATATAAAATTATGGTATGTAAATTATCAGTAAATATGGTCATATTTCACCTCCTCGAGTACGCGTGTGACCAAATCCCGTGTGGGAGTTTTGCTCCAAAGTTAGTAAAGAGCCCTGTTTTTTCTTTTTCTAATCTTTTTTTGTTTTAAATTAACTACATAAAACTTGCTTGCGCAATATGACCCCCCCCCCCCCCCCCCCCAATCAAGAATGTCATGTTTACTGAAACTACTGCTCCCACTGCTGAAAAATAAAATCCTAGAGGAAACGCTGGGCTTGTTAATTTTTCTAAAATTGAGCTTTTCAAGTGACTGAAATGAACTTTTTTTGTTGTTGTATTTTTCATTTCTAATTTCTAATTCCAGCGTTTGCGAAACTGTAGTCTATCACACCGCGTTGAATTTGATTTGTTCAGCCCTACGATCTTATCTTTTAACACTTGGCCTTGTATTTTTCCCTGTCAGAATAAAACGCTGTAAAGACTACTACGAAGTGCTCGGCATCACCAAAGAAGCCAGCGAAGATGAGCTGAAGAAGGCGTACAGGAAACTGGCCCTCAAGTTCCATCCGGACAAGAACCACGCTCCCGGAGCGACGGACGCCTTTAAAAGTATGTCCCCTTCAGTCGCGTTGTGTCCAAATAATCTGGAGAACTAATAGGAGCTCCCTACCCCCCCGTCAGAGATCGGCAATGCGTACGCCGTGCTGAGCAATCCGTCCAAACGGCGGCAGTATGACCTCACGGGAAGCGAAGAGACGAGCGGAGCGGGTCACGGACACGGCGACGGAAACGGCTTCGACTTCCACAGAGGCTTCGAGGCGGACATCACGCCTGAAGATCTCTTCAACATGTTCTTCGGAGGAGGATTCCCCTCATGTGAGTGACGCAATTCGGGCTCTAACTAGCAATTTGATATTCAACGTCTGATGTTTTGTTGACTAATCCGTGACTTGTGCTCCTAAACGTCTTTTCATTTCAAGCTTTTTTTTTTCTTCCCCGCAATCGTGAATAGTTTTGAGTGTGAGCAATTTTTGTTTTTCTCCATCTTTCAGCAAGCACTCAGTCGTTCAACAACGGCCGGACGAGCTACAGCCATCACGCCGATTACCGGCAAGAAAGGACGGACGAAAGAGGAGACGTAGGCGATGCCGAGTTGTGACGCCGCATTCCTGTTGCTGCGTCATCCTTGTGCGCATAGTTGAAGCCACGTTTCTCTCTGCAGGGTGGCTTCTCCATGTTTATTCAGCTGATGCCCATCGTGGTCCTGATCTTGGTGTCAATACTGAGCCAGGTGATGGTTTCTCCGCCTCCTTACAGCCTCTACTCTCGACCGTAAGCGCCACATCCCTACTGGTGTATAAAGCACATTAAAGGCCGTTTTTCTCGCGGGGATGTGCGAAAGTAACGACGGATTCTCTCCAGGTCCACGGGTCACATGGTGAAGCGGCAGACGGAAAACCTGCGCGTGGATTACTACGTGACCAGAGACTTCAAGTCGGAGTATAAATCGGCGTCGGCGCTGCAGCAGATCGAGAAAAATGTGGAAGAAGACTATGTGGCCAATGTTAGAAATAACTGTTGGAAGGAGAGACAGACTAGTAAGATAATTAACATTTCACACCTTGACATAGTGTTCTTAACTCATTTTTTGCCAGCCCCCAAAAAATGTCAATTTATCCATCAATGGCAGTGAATGAGTTCAATGTTTTTCCGCAAAGTAGCAGATTACTGCAAGTATTGCATTTTTATTTTGGGATATATGCCAGCGATTTACAGTGACAGGTAGAAAAATTGACTCAGTTACCGCCAGCTCGATAAAACTGAATATTTGACGTCTATAGCCGTCAATGGCAGTGAATGAGCTAAATGTGTTTCCCATAAAATAGCAAATTACTGCAATTCATGTATTATTATTTTTGGGTGTAAGCCAGCCATTTACAGTGACGGGTAGAATAATTGACTCAGTCACTGCCAATAGATGCGATAGCATTTAGTCAAATACAAATACTCAGTACAATTGTAACTGAAAAAAAGATGTCTTTAAATAATTTTTTGAAAAATTTAATAGTAATGCTTATAATAGAATAAAATTAAATCAAATAGAGTAACTTGAAGTCAAACTCTAGGAAATAAATTAATCAAAAATACCAATCAACAAAGTGAGCTGAAATATATAATAAAAAATATATATATAATTCAACAGAGAATGAGACATTACTGAAAAATTAAAATATAAATAAACATTGTATTAAATTTTATTCAATAAGTACCCTCCTATTGTTTAAATTCAAATTCCACTCCACAAATACATTAAAATGTGCTAAAATATAAATTCCATTTAGAAAAAAACTGTCATTTAATCAATGAAATGACCTCACCCCTTAAGACCATAGTTTTTGTTTTGTTTTGTTTTTTTCCCAAACGATTTCTCTGCCAATTGCTAAAAGAAAACAAAATGCAGGAAATGGATCAAAAGTGGTGGATTTTGCCGCTTATTTCATACCCCACAAACATCATCATACAAGCGGCGCCACATATAACATTGTTGAAAAGAAAACTTGAATATAAAACGTCAATAAATTAGCATCTCGTAACTATAACATAACTAAATGAAATCAAATACACTGAATTCAGTTATAAACACTAATAATCTCTTTTCCCGTGCCAGAAACAGACCTGCTGTACGCCGCCAAGGTGTACCGGGACACACGCATGCGCCAGAAGGCGGAGCTTATGACCATGGAAAACTGCAAAGAATTGGACAGACTAAATAACCTCTTCCGAGGGGGATGACTTGCTTAGACACTGTTAGATGTTATATTGATGCAAATAGGTGTGCTCAGTTTTGTTTTGTTTTTTTCAAGAGGATTATTTACACTAGGAGCGACACAAAAAAAAAAATCTCCACAGGAGAGACTAGTACTTCATGTTCACCTTACTGTTCCATCCTCAACAAACTTTCGACATTCCGGAGAAGCGTTCTTCTGCTGTTTGGATCAAGAGCGGTTCAAAAAAAAAAACAAGTAGTGCGCACATCCACTTCTTTGTTGCTCACGCCACCAAGCAGCTTCCAGCATGAAACCAGTATCCGTGTGGGAAAAGGAAGGAAATGGCACCGCCCGAAGGACGAAAACGAAAGTCGCTTTGGGATACGGATTCATACGAGTCAAGATGTTCATTTTGGAGAATGATGGACCTTTATGCAGTTATTTAAGTCATATAGAAGAAAGTGATTTTCTTCCATGCTCGCTTGTCAATAAAATAAAGTAATATTAATAACTGTTTTTTTTTTTTAACTGGTCATTCTGTTTGGACTGTATTTTTGATGGCCATATTTGGGCAATCTCAGTTTGCTTTCTAACACGGATTTACATCAAAAGCATTGGTACATTAACAAGTTCAGATATTTAGATGAAACTTTCGGGAAAGGCGCTTCAATTTTATTACTGCCCTCCAGTGGCCAGAAGACAACGCAAATTACTTTTTACTGAAAGCAAGAATATGCACGAATAAATGTATAAAAAGTATTTTATTCAAAACAATTTAAGCCATTCGTGCACACCTTCAATTCAAATGGTGAAAACTTTGACCTTTGTAGCATTATTTCACTAGATTGACATTCATTTACGATACTGTTCGTTTTATTGTTATTAATAATTTGTTTGCTAAGTACAGCATTATTTTTTTTGCGTTTGGTTTCATTGTTGTGCTTCAAGTTCTCATGTAAAAATATGTCTTGGGAAACGCTGCACTCCATGGCGCCACGCTAAATTGCGTCATAAAAGTAAACGTAATAGCTTCCGCACATGCTGATTGGCTTAGTCTGACGGGTGCTATCAAAGCCACTCTGAAATTCAAATTTCCAAAAGTTTACCGAGAAAATGCACCAGAAGGTTGCTTAAGATTCGTCATAATTCCAACAATGTTCTCTTATATTCTTGGTAAAATAAAGTAAACAACAACAACAACAACAACAACAATGACACGAGTGAACACATTCAAAATTATCGATTTGTAAGAATCTAAATGTAATTGAATGCAACACGCATCACGTGACTGTCTCACACCCGGAAATGAACGCCTCTGAAAGTGGATGAAAACACAGTTGAAAATGCCGTCAAGACGACGCATGTTGTGTTAAACCCTCTATCCCCAATCGCATCTTTTTTTTTTAATCCAGCAGGCCATGCTAACGTTACGCCATGTTCATTTCGTCCTGCTCGTATGCGTTGCGTTCGTATCTTGCTGTGGACAGAACGCGGAGACCCCCGACTGGCGACTGACTCTGAAAACGATCCGCAATGGCATCCACAAGATCGACACGTATCTCAATGCCGCTCTGGATTTGTTCGGCGGCGACGACGGCTTGTGTCGTTACAAGTGTAGCGACGGTAATCGAATTTTCACTTTTCGTACGTTTGGCATTGCATTACTGTAGTTGGATTGGCCGCATTCCATTTCTTGCCAACCAACTGTTTGTTATCTCCGTGCCCTGTTTCTTTATTGGACAGCCACAATGTCGACGTGTTTTACTCAAGAGAGACTCATGTAGATAACGGAGTAGCCGGTTCACCTTTGCTCCCTCTCAGGTTACAAGCCGATGCCTCGTCCTGGATACAAACCGCCGCCGCCCAACGGATGTGGGACACCGCTCTTTGGATTTCAGGTAAGGCATCTAAAAGCACCCGATACTTATTCCGTGTACCGGTATACCGATATACCCCCACACACATAAATCACTATAAAATCTATATAAAACCTAATGATAATTGTCTGTTTTTTAGTTTTCTCATTTGTAAAGTCTTGTTTAGGTGTCTATTATCCCAGTCCTTGGGGATATGTGGCCGGGATGTTTTATATGTCTCACTGCTGACTCTCATCTGAGTGAATTGACCAAACAACAATCAGAAACGTCTGGAGAAGATGGATAACATCCGTCCTGATCATTTGAGTCAGGAGTTTTACAGCAGTGAGACAGATAAAACATCAAGGACAGCATCTTTTGAGGATTAGGATTGAAAACCCCTGCTCCAGTTTGTGTTTGTAAAACTGCTTCAAGGTAGCAACTGATAACTAGTATCGTCTGCAATCACATCATTTTCAGCTGATTGCAAATAGGTGAAAAAAGATCTGGTTTTATTTGTGGTTTTATTATTATTGCCGCGTGGCCTGATGAAATGCCTGCAGTTTGAAAATATCTCCTGTTCCCAGTTTGACGTTGGCATTCCATCCATGACCAAATGCTGCAACCAGCACGACCGCTGCTACGACACGTGCGGCCGTGAAAAGCACGACTGCGACGAGCAGTTCCAGGACTGTCTAGAGACCATCTGCAGGAACGTGCAACGGACCCTGGGATTGGCCCATAGTGTTCAAGGTAAGTGGAAAAATAGATAAAAATAATTTTAAATGGTATTTTTGCACATTCCATAATGTCATAACAACTTAGATGATAACAAACAGGAAGGAAGACAACTAGTGTTTTTCTCACAAGGAGAAATAGCACCAAAACCCAACTGCTTTTACCCATATCAGGAGGTGGACATTTTGGAGGGTTGCTGACCAATCACAACTCATCTGTTTTGTGAGTTTGGTTTTGTGATGTGAGCAAGCTGAGCCATGATTGGTCATTACCCGAGCCTTCAGCAACTTTGATGTCATTTTCAGTTGACAAGTGGCAAAATGGCTGTGCTCGTGGATTCTGGCGCGTATTTCATATTTCACAAACATGACGATAATCAGATTAGACTGTTTAGACTTGTGATGCTGCAACGAAGAATTATTCTATAGAAACATTTGGAGTTGACATCATTAAAATTAAGGCACGTTTTCTTCAATTCGTTTTTATTGACAATTTGACCATTTTATTATTATTTTTAATAATATAAAAAATAGCAGCTGACTACTATTAGGAGTTTGTTTTTCATAACCATTTCTGTGACGATATTAATTCGTCATTTATTACTCTGACGAATATTGTGATTGAGATTTAGACTTTTTGTGTTCGCTAAAATGTCCAGCAGAGGGTGCCATTGTGCTTTTTCTTCTTTTTTTTTAACTTGACTGTGCTGTTTAATGACTTTTTTGTGCAGTAAAATACAATACTGACCCAAAAACATTAGTCTGGGTGTTGAATTGTACTTATTTTATGCATTTCTGTACACTCAATTACTCCACGTGTGTGTGTTTTTGTTTTTAATTTTGGTCAGCATGCGAGTCTGCAGTGAAGTTGCTGTTTGACGCCGTGATGCACTTGGGATGCAAGCCGTACTTGGACAGCCAGCGAGACTCGTGCATTTGTCAGTACGAGGTGAAAAAGGAGCTCTGACCAAAAGTTTCCAAATGGACTTTTGATTTGATGACAAGTGACGCTCCACAAACTAGATCTTTTCTCAGGGAATGAGCTGCCGCTGCTTTTCAGACGTCGGACTCGATAAGTACTCACTTATGACTGATACCCTGTAAATAATTTGAAATGCTTTCAATTATTTATGGTTTTTGTGTATGTTTTTCGATGGATTGGTTCACTGGTGGGTTTGAGGGGAAAAGTGGGGTGCCTAAATTAAAATGAAAATAATTTATTATTAATTATCTCCGCGTTGAGTGTCTTTTATTTGTTTGTTTTTTTTGGCATGTTTTTGTTTTGTTTAGAGATTGAGTGTTTCTTTTCCTTCGCCAGGAGAAAGTGAAATGTTGCACACGCTACACTCTATAGTCAATGATTACACACAGTGTGGCTACAGTTATGAAAACAATTAAATTATGATCAGGTGCTTTATGGTTTTCCAAGCCCTACAGGCATCGGCGGCAGAACCTGTCAAACAAGATAGGCAAGGAGTTACAATTTCAACACCTTCCCATTCAAGGACACACGGTAAATGTGTTACGCAAAAAAAAAACAAACAAAAAAAAAACACGAAGGAATTCATGAGAGCGGACTCCAGAGCTAAAGACACAGAGGAAGGACGCCAAAGAGACAAGCCAAGATGCAAAGAAGGAAACGCAGTAAGTAGTAGAAGAAAGTTCAAGGGTCGTGATATGTGCTTTCCGCTTTACAGGATCTATGGGAACATTTTGATATCATTGACTTTGCTTTCAATTTCACTTAGGATGGGGGGGGGGGGGGTCCGTTGGATACCGCAGCCCCTCCTATGCACGCCCCTGGAAAAGGGCGGGGCATGGACAGAAACGAAAAATAAAAAAACAGGACAATATGGATAAGGGAATACATTTTAACAAATGAGACACTTTTATAGATGACACAAGAAAAGAAATAGCTGAGAAGGAATAAATAAATTAGAGCAATACAATTCCATGAGTTAACTACATTCAGTTTCCAGATTGGAATTTTGAATTAGGGCGAAATACGGAAGTGCCTTATTTGATTGGCAGTTCACGTCGGCCAATCGCCTCCCATCTCTTGACCAATAAGCGTAGAGGGGGCGGTGAAAATTTAAGTATCTACGAGGAGCTCCTGAGTTGTCAGGGCGAAAAGTGGAGTAGAGCAGGAAAACATGTCCCGCATCGGAGAACAACGCCATACAGGTAAAACAACATTTACGAGCTTATTTACATAAATTAAATATCAAATTATAGTAATATACGTGAAGGGGAAAGGACGAGAATGTTACATAGTAAAAGTTTTAATTGTTGTCTCCGGTTACCTTCGCGATAGTTGCCATTCAATTCGGTGGTAGCTGTCACGCCATTTTCCTGTTTAAGTGTAACGAGGACTCAGTCGTCTTTGTGTAATTAAATGTTTATTTTTTTTAATCTCTTCACTTCTCTTTCCTCAAGGAGCGAGTGGTGCCATGGCCAACACGACCGTCACAGACAGCACGTGTAAGTCATTTTCAAAACTGTTATTTAGGGGAGAAAAAAAGTCACAAAGTATTATTTGGTAAAGTGGAAAAAATACTGCAATGGGAAATGTTTGAAAATGAAACTAACGTAAGGGTTAATTATTAATCCAAAGAGCCCTATGACTGTTTATAGCCTAGGTGCGGTTACGTTTTTTTTTTTTCCTTATTCGCCTTTTCACCTTATTGTCTAATGTTATTAATCAATGGACACTAATAAAATGTTGTTATAAGCCACGATAGAAGTAGTTAGGTAAAGGAAGCTAAAATTCAGTCTTTTGTCAGCTAAATTGTAGAGATATCCATGCATGGCATTTCATCATAGCATACAGGTCACTTTTTTATTTTGTACAAAGAGAAGCAATGTGCTGCAAACACAAGGTTCAAATCTTGTCTTCTTTCCTACAAATTTTTGAACTTCATACCACGGGAACCCCCATTTAGAGAAAAACAATATAAAACGCACTTTTGCAGCAGATATTCCGTTTTATTCTGCGTTTCGCTCTTCAAAACATTACCTTTCAGTTAAATTGGCGTGAAAAATGAATCACGGCGGGTCACAGTTTTCAACATCGCTGCTGGGTTTGCAGACTTTTCTTGCTCCCCTGTAATTTTTTTTTTTAACCAAGTAATCTCCTCATATTGGCCTGTACCCAAATAATAGTCTTAAAACTGATATTATAATTAGAATTAATTGTTTGGACAGCAGTTGGCGGTTAATAGCCAAGTAGTATTACATTTTGAGGAACCTATATGCTTTTATTGAAGACATTTCACTTGAAATAAAAAAAAAAAACAGCATTCATTTTTGTAAGCATCCACAACAAAAGATTTGATTCTTGAATTTGTAAATTTCAATGAAGCAAGTGCATGTTTTTATCAACAAGAACATCATCATCATCATTTAAAACATTTTTTTTCATGAATCAAAGAACAAAATTGCCCTGACTTTTTCAAAATGATGCTCCAAAAACAAACAAAATCCGAACTTCCATGTTTTTGTTTTAATTGAAAAAGTACTCACAGAATAACCAAACTGGGGTGTCGTCTTTCTCCATCTGTCAGCGTGCTATTGAAAGTCCGCTAACGCTCTAAGCTGGCCCAACAATGGCAGATTGACCCCCGTGCTAGCCGCGCCGATGCACCTGTAGTTGATGCTAACAAAGAAAAACTCACTTCTGCAGTTGTTTAATTCCAAGTCAAATAAAGCCTTAATGCAGATGTTTTTTTTCATCATGTGTCATTTCAGCTCCGCGCACCCAGAACCTAACGGAGACGGATGCTTTCAGAAGGTACGCACGTACATTCCCAAGCAAATATCCCGGTGGTTCCCGCCTTTAATATTCAGTATTCCACGATCACACAGCGAAAATCTTTTGGACCCTGACGAGGAGTACAAAATGGACTACAAAAGACGAGGCCAGGCGCTCATTTTTAACCAGGAGCGCTTCTTCTGGCGCCTTGGCATGAACGACCGACACGGCACCAATACTGACAGCTACAACCTGGAGCTCAGGTGGAGTAAATCTCCATTTCCGACAAATGTTTTTTTGTAATGCCTTTTTTGTTTATTTCAGACTAAAGGCGCTCAACTTTGACGTCAAAGTTTACGACAGTTACAAAAACGAGGAAGTCCTGGAGATAATCCATAAAGGTGATTGCCTGCAACTAAGTTTCTTTCTAAATCTCAGCTAGTTATTTATCTGCTATTTAGAACAGTTACATTACAATATATGTGTAACATCGAAAAAATGATGCACCGAATATACAATATTTCATAAACAATTTACTCAATCTCAAAGACATATTTTAGTTTTTTAAAGAAACCAGACATTCAATTTCGAGTAAATCCATGTATTTCACTTTAGTTCAAATGTTTGGCTAAAGGAGGCTCTAAAAATGGCTGGTAATAAATGAGTACTCAAGCACTCAATTACTTTAGGTAATTAAGTGGTCAAATAATTGATTACTTTAGTTAAGTGCACACACAGACAAACGACTATTTAGTCACAAACACACCTATGGGCAATTTGGAATGTCCAAGATATCTACCATGCATGTTTTGGGGAATGTGGGAGGAAACGGGCGTACCCGAAGAACGCCCGTGCAGGCACAGGGATAACATGCAAACTCCACACAGGACGGCCGGTGACAAAATTGCACGTGCAACTCCTTATCAGCAGTCAATGCTCAGCTGTTTGTTTTGTGACGCTCAACTAAACACCCGCTCTCCGACCAGCCGCCGAGGATAACCACTCGGACGCCGATTGCTTCCTGCTCATTTTCCTGAGCCATGGCGAGGACGAGCACGTGTACACGTACGACGGCAAGATCAGCATCCAGGACATTACGGCGCTCTTCAAAGGAGACAAGTGCCAAAGCCTGGTCGGGAAGCCCAAGATCTTTGTGTGGCAGGTACGCACTCGACCGGTCATGGGCGCGGCGTCCCTCGGATGGATGAAAATTAAAATGTTTGCTCTTCGCCAGGCGTGTCGCGGGGACAAACACGATGATCCCGTGGTGCCCTGTGATGCTGTGGACAGCGAGATAAAGACCAGCAAGGTGGTCGTCGACGCCAGCGCTGTTCACACTCTCCCGGCCGGAGCCGATTTCATCATGTGCTACTCGGTAGCGGAAGGTGAGCGCATCGTTGTTTAGAGTATATGCTGCAGCTATTGGTCACTTTAATGCAGCTTTCGATGATGTTTTTATGACGGGATGGGGAAAGAATAGTTGTAGTGTAGAGCACACATAAAAAAGAAAACAAAGCAAAGAATGGAATTTAATGGCGAGTGTTATCTGTCTTCAAAAGTTTCCTCAAATGCAACCTTTGAGGATGATAGCCCCTGAAGTGAGAAGTTTTTGTTGAAGGACAGAAGATACCAAGAAGTCCATCCTTCCAAAAAGCTAAAATAGCCAGTCCACATCCAAAAGCGTTATGTTTTAATAAGTCTTTGTACAGCGTTATAATATCCACGCCGTTCCGCTCCCAAGGTTATTACTCGCACCGGGACACCGTGAACGGTTCCTGGTACATCCAGGACCTGTGCGAGCTGCTCAGGAAGTACGGCGAAACTCTGGAATTCACCGAACTGCTGACGCTGGTCAACCGCACGGTGGCGGCGAGAAGCGTTTTGGCCAGCAAGGACAGGGACTCCATCGGCAAAAAGCAGGTGCCGTGCTTTGCCTCTATGCTCACCAAGAAGCTCTACTTTCGTCCCAAAAAGTAAACGTTCACTTCATGTGAGCATAAAAAAAAAAAAAACATGAAGGATTCCAATTTTTTGCTGACATTCCTTATCAATTTAATTTTTACATTCTGGTTTTCATTCCATAGCTGTAAATACAACAGCAAAGCAACAAATTTGCCAGAAATTTTGCTTATTGCTCAGACGGTATTGAGTCTTTTTGAGCTTTGAGGGGGATCCAGTTTAGGGCTTCTCCATACACTACATGGATCCCTTCCCAGGTTTTTGTCACTTGGGATGGGTGCTTTTTACATCAAAATAGGTTTTCTGTTCCGATTCACTGCTCCTGGTAATCGATACGGATAATTAACAGTTTATGTACAAAAATGTACTACCAAACCAAGTTGATACAAACCAGAAAAGGTACCATCTTCTGTACACATGCAAACAAATTTAGACCTTTTTTTTTAATAGCATAGTACATTAGATTTAAGATCCTAATTGAAAGAAGAACCTTGAACTACACACTGATTTCTTTTCTTTGTTTTTTTTTTTTTTTTAAATCTAAAGCAGGGGTGTCCAACATAAGGCCCGGGGGCCATATGCAACCCGCAATCCACATTTTTTGCGGCAGGCGCACGTCATAAAAAACACATTTTGACATGGCTTGCAATACTATATAAATAAAAAATAATGATAATAAAGGTTTGATGCTAGACAGCTATAAGTAGTGATGGGAAAATGAAGCCACATGAACTGCATTTTATACCTTTCTGATCCTCTAGTTGGCGCCTTCTGTTTAAAAACGAAGTGGAAATTCAATTCACTGCCACCACATTAGATTTATCTATAAATAAAGGGCGCCATCTAGAGGAGTAAAAAATATCAAGTTTATTTTTCCATCATTAGGTCAATGTGTGGGAAAAAAAAGTTTGGACACTCCTGATCTTGTTAGGTTATTTTACATTTTATGAGCGAAGTTTGACAAAACTGCAGGTTAACTTTTAAGTGACTTTTCTTCAATAAGCTGTCAAAAAAGGGAATTCAAATCTTTACATGTTTATATTCGTCTTTCAAGTAGTCAGTGGAACTTGTATGCAAACGTGGGGGAGTGATGACTGTACCTCAGGGAGTATGGGTGTGTGTGTGAATTTTATAAAAAGAAAAAACAACCTTTTGCTACTTTTGTAAAGTCACATTTTGTACTGTATGACTCAGAGAAACAGAACTTGCAAATTCCGATCCCGTCTTACTCATCTTAGTGCAGTTTTCTGTGACAAACAGACGATTCAGCAAATGACTTTTATTTCAATTTTCCAGTTTTTGTTTTTGTTCCGTCCCCACTCCTCCCCTTTCGAAATGCAACCGTCATCAATATTTCCGATTAAAAATGCAGCATTACGAAAATAAACCGTGTTTTGTTTTTGTTTTGTTTTTTTTCCTGCTGTGTGACATCATGGCTTGGGTTGGATCTGTTCGATGGGGAGTTGAAGCTGTGTTGGATTGCGCAGGCGTTTCAGGTCATCCTCCACCTGGAACAACAATGTTTTATATATATATATATATATATATATATATATATATATATATATATATATATATATATATATATATTTGTATTTGTATTTGTATTTTTTTTTTCAGAATATGGCTTTTAAAAATATGGCTTTTAAGAATATGTTAGCATTTAGCATGCAAAACATAGCACGGCGTCTGCGCCTCTTAGCAACGGCGACACACCTGAGCCAACTCATCCTTGAGTTCGTTGTACTTTTCCACATTGAACTTCTTCTTACTAGCACCCTTGTAGAAGTAATGCAGAAACTGTCTGTCTTTAGCCTCTGGATAGACATAATCCTGGAAAAAGAAACGATAACGGACATGAAGGAAAATGGATGAAACAATTAAGGAAGAATTTGGCTTGCTTGCCTCCTTTGTGAGGACGTAGTAGGCGAAGGCCCCCATGCTGGTGGCATAGGTGACAAAGTAGGTGACGGGCTCCATCACGTCCCACGAGTACACCCACCATGTGAGCCAGGCCAGGGCGCCGCCCTGCACGGACAAAAGTGCCAAACCCGTCCAAACTGCCCTGGACGTTTGGAACTCGGCCGTTTGAGACAGTTGCGCTTTCATCTGGCCACGTAGGAAAAAAAAAATGTTTACGGTCATTAGGACAACCTGGATATCACAAAGTAAACAGCGTCATCAACAGTTGTTGTATCTATTAATTTGTGTCCACTGTTGTGTCCATTTTGTCTCAGTTGGACAGCAAAGTGAATTGCATCCCATCCAAACACATGAGACGTCATTGGTAAGACCAGGATGCCCGCTACTCTACTATGCTAGCAGAATTGCTAGCATGAGTCAAAAGATACAGATCAAAAACAAATGTCCACTACAGTGGACACAAATGACTTCCTATTTAGTGAAACATCCAATGGATGAGAGCCACATGCTGCTTCACTTTTTGTTACGTTTTGGCCGCACCTTTTCAAGTGGGGACAATTCCTGTTTGAGGCTGTCCAATCTTTCCAGTAGGTGGCGCTCTTGAATCAGTTGGTGTTCGGGCAGATGAAGTGCCGTGTGCAACAGGTGCACTACGTGCTTCATGTCGTCCAATTGGAGGGCGTGCTCGCTGGACTTGCAAACTGACAATAACAGCAGATAAGAATCATTTTCATTTTTGGTGTCAATTGATCAAATTTTATTATTGTAAATATATTATTGTATATTATTTGTATAGCCTGGAATCACAGAAGTCTCAAAGGTCTTCACAAGTGAAAAGAGATCATGTCGAGACTTCTTTTTTCAAAAGAAGTCGTTAATGTCATTTTTTCCTAATTAACCAATCATCGGCTACTTTTTATGTCCAATTATAGTACATGCAGTTGCGTTCAGTAGTATATAACAGGTTTTACACTTCTGTGACTGCTGCATTCTTAAACATGCTCAGACTTGTCGCCGACCGTCAAATAGGAATCTCGAGCGACGTGAATTCAAGTAAACGTTTAGTCACGGAAGAAATTGTTCGACGTGTTAATGCCTGTTACAACTAAAGGTGTATCATGTGACCAACCAAAGAAATCAAAAATGGAGATTTGTTACCTTTCTCGGGCGCGTGGACATTGTAGACGGTGTTGTTGATGACCAGCTTGAAGTGCTTGTCTATCAGCAGGGCTTCTATCAGCGTGTTGTAGGCCACACGTTCACCATCTGCCCGTAAAAACAAAATCACAATTAGCCTTTAAAACGCAATAAAAATGCTAGGCAAGAAAAAAAATCCCCACTGGGAAATACATTTTTAAGGCTTGATAATACAATTTCTGTGCTACTGGCTTGTTAAATGTGTTTATTATCTTCTGGTGATGCGAGTTTCATTCCTTAGCAGAGCGGTTGCTACGGCAACATCCCTGTATAGCATTCCAATTGCAAAAGCATTCTATTTGGGAAATGTTATAGTTTCGTTCAAAAATCCATTATATTGGTACAATATACGCATTGTGGAATTCAATTATAATATACACAGTTTAACAACAATATGACTTGTCCCAACTGTTTGTTTCATAATCACAAATTTTGCCCACCCGTACGCTACGTTCCTCAGATTTAAAAAAATCGTTTCTTTGTCTACATGTGCCCTGCGATTGGCTAGCGAGAAAAAGTCAGCTTAAATAAAGCATGATCAAAAATGCATGCGGGAACTGTTTGCGGCTTGGCTTTGGAGGCCGTACGCCTCCCACGTTCCCCGGCACACTTCCGCAGAACTCGTCTGACGACATGCCGCCAATCGGCATCTCTCGAGGGGCGGGGCTCGGGTTGGAGTCGCTACCTTTGGAGAGCACCGTGGCGGTGGCGCCGGGGTCTTCCCTTTGCAGCTCGCCGATCAGGTTGCCCACCGTCATTAGCATGGGCTGCAGAAAGAACAGGCAGGTCTCGCTCCTGCACGTCAGCGGCACCTCCAGAGCCAGGCGGCCATGTTTGTACTTGAGCGACACTTCTGCCAAAGGAAAAAGAGGCGCAGTCTGGGCAAACATTTGTGCTCTGGTGACACAGTTGATTATCAAAGCAAACAGAGAGGCCGGCTGTATGTCAAAGATTATTTCATATATATATATATATATATATATATATATATATAATCTCAATTTGACCCAACTCTTTTGGTTGCTTCATGGAAATCGACCCAAATATTGGGTCAGTCCTCCGTTTATTTATTTTTTTGACCCATAATTGAGTTACTTTTAACCCAAATTGAGATGTAGGTTTTTAACCACAGCTAACTAACCCAATTTCGAGTCATAGAAGGACCTACTCAATATGTGGGTCGATTTTTAGGAAACAATTCAAAAAGTTGGGTCAAATTGAGTTGGGTTGGTTCATTTTTTTTTAATTTCATTTTTTTACCCATATTATGGTTACTTTTTAAGAAATGATTTTTGAGAGCTATACAGATAACCTAGTAAACTATTGCAGTTTAAAAAAAAAAAAAAGATGACCCAACTTTCCAGGTTATTTTGCACAAAAAAATTCCCAATTTGTGTCATCTTGCACAAGACAAACTTGAAAAATGTGCAAACGCTGTTTGCAAAAGCGGCATACTTTTAAAAATATCTATAATTTCTAAAATGTGTTTTTTTTTTTTCTGCTTACGAAACAATTCCATTATTGCTTACTACATAGTATTTTTGATGACTTAGATATTAATCTACAACTTGTGGAACTCTTAAATAATAACAAGTTTATTATTATTATATATAATATCTAGTTTATTATTAATATTACCATTATTCTTGCATCATAATCATGAGTAGTACGTATTAGTGGCTGGGCATGTAGTAACCAAAATTACCTGTAGGGGGCGGGCGTGTACTGCAGAACACAGTCTGACAAGCACCAAGCAAAGGCACCTGGAAACGACAAGATAATCTATAATGACCAAAAACTCTCTTGTAAAATTTTTAAACTGGCAGTGATCCAACTACAAACAAAACCCGAAAGAAATGATGACACAGACATTTTTTTTCTTTCCACTTCATAAAAAAAATGTACACACTGCATTTCATCCCCCTGCTTAATGAAGAGAATCTCACCTGCCTTGAGTGCAGGTTGTGCTGATCCAAAGTGGAACTTTTTGCCAACTCATGATTTCGCCTCACATTTCCTAATATTTGTATCGCAATAAACGGCGCATTCGCACATCCGCGAGGGAACGGCTCGTTCTTTCGGCAGTCAGCAGAGCCGTAGTTAAGATTCAGTGCGTGCGGCCAGCCATTTGGACCTAGGCTGCATTTTAACCAGATTACTGTAATAATTCAGGTAGAAGTAGGAATAATCATATCGCCAAGAAAAACATTATCATATGCACAGTCTTGAGGAAGTTAGATGGCTTAATTGGCAACTGCTGGCTCCAGTTCCTTCGCTTGAAAAGATTTTGCTGTCAGGTTGTTTTTATGAGTGGAGTAAAATATTGTAAGCTATTTTTCTGGTCATTATTGGCACGCCATTTCTTGGCTTTTTTGATTTATGACTGTCCTTGTGGTGAAGGATCTGTTTATGTGAAAGAAATATCCAAATGCAGTGTTGCCTTAAGACACGGTGTCAAACTCAAGGCCCGGGGGCCAGAACCGGATCGCCACAACATTTTATGTGGCCCGCCAAATGCTGATTTGATTTCAAGTTTCTAGCTAAACTTGCAGATTGTCTTCAAAAATAACCATTTTCTGTTCCCAATCTATCTTTTGAAAAGTTTTTATTGGCCTTTGTTTTCAAAACTAGGTAAAGATGTAAACCAGCAAATACGGCGTTTATTAGACACATGTTTTTCTATTTTTAAGTCCTAAATTTTCAGGAATTTTAGAGAAATTAAAGGGGTAGGTTGAAATTGAAGCTTTTTTAGACTATTTTTAGATTTATTCCGGCCCTCTAATAGACACCTTAAGTACAATGTGGTCCACGATAAAAATCAGTTTGACCCCCTTGCCTTAAGACAGGGGTGTCTAACTCATATTTATCGGGGGCCGCATTGTAGTTATATTTTTTGTCAGAGGGCCGGTATGATTGTGAAATCAAATCAATTTTAGGTGTGTTTGTCATACTTCTAACTAGTTTTGAAATAAGAGCCCGGTAAAAACTGTTCAAAAGAGATATTGGGAACACAAAGTGCTTGTTATTTTTACCTCCAAATTTTTAAATGTTGAGGACAACTTGCAAATTTAGTATTTTAACCAGAAACTTGGTTTGATCAGGATCTCGCGGGCCACATAAATTGATGTGGCGGGCCGGATCCGGCCCCCGGGCCTTGAGTTTGACACCTGTGCCTTAAGATAAACTATTTCGTTTTCTTGCTTTGACTTATTAGTGCAAATTTGGCATATCAATTTACTTCACAATAAGACGCTATTTGGCAGATAGAGTAAGCAAATATTGTTTTTTTTTTTTTAAGTGTTTCGATTACCTCTCAGGGTTTGTAAATGCGGTAAAAAAAAAAAAGGTAAACAATCACAAGAAACACATCCAAAGCTGAATGCACCTTTCTTGTTTACTGCGGCCATGTGTTATTTCACTTTCGACCCTCAAGCTATTTTTTTTTTTAAATCAAGGACTTTCTCATTAATCTTGGAGTCCCGATTGAATACACCTTTCCGTTTGAGTGACGTCTCGGGGACGTGACAGTACCCCCAAGCCTCTTCGTTTTCCCGTTGCCATTTGTCCTCCAGCAAGTATTCTGTTCGATCAATATCGAATTAAAAGGTTGGGGCATAGACAGCCAACGGTGAAAAAACTGCCAGAGAGCATACTGACGTTGTTGAGATGAACAAAAAATAAAATATTACTCTGCCTGAATTTTAATTATGTGTAATAGCGACTTTATTATTCAGGGGCAGCAATGGCTCAGTACGTATTGACTTAGTGTGAGGAATGATGGATTTTTCTTTTGCGGCTTGCTGCGGGCTCAGAAAAAGGACTTCTTACAGTTATAAATATTCTAGTATTTTAACTTAGTCATTCCTTCAGTTAAATTTACACTGAAATTGTTAATGCCTGAACAGTTAAAAACAACAAAAAAAATGCTATGTCATTTTTCATTATTTACCGAGTCTGGAGAAAAATGTCAAATCATGACAAAACTTAACGTGTGGAACTTGTGTATCGTATGAAATGAATTATGCCCGTAAGTAAGAAACCTAAAATCATTGATTACTTAGGTACCACAAGTACTAAAGTAATTAATTCAGTAGTTACAGTAATTGATTCATTGGTTACAGTACTTAATTACATTAAATAACGGTGTTAAGTACCTAAAAGTCAATTACTATGGTGCTTAAATACCCAATCGATTACCTTAGAATCGCAAGTTGTAGATTACTTGTTAAGTACTAAAATACTTATCAATTACCTTAGTACTTTAGTATCTAAAGTAATGATTACTTTGGTACATAATTACTGAAAGTAATGGTTTACTTTATTACTCAATTGATACTTTGAACTTATCCACTAGACTACCTGAATACTCAATTAACTAAAGCCATCAATTACTTAACCTAATTACCTAAAGCAATTACGTACTTTAGTACTTAATTTAGTAAGTCATTTTTATACCCTCCTTTAACCAACCATTTGCAAAAATATTGAAGGAAATGTAACATACACTTGTTTGCTGAGTTTAATCAATTCTATTATTTCATAAAATTCTCGTTAAAGACGTTTTTTAGATGGAGGGTAGCTGACACCCCTGACTAATGCTTACCTAATATAAGCCAATTGAGCACTGAATTGATAACTGTGACCGTTGAATAGTTATTTTTCCAAACATACGACATAGCTATTACCTCCATGCAATTCAAAGTAAGGAATGGAAGTCATTCTTTCATATGAGACCACTCATTTTTACAGGCCTTGAAAGATAAGTGAAAATGCTAAATATACTAGCGTTCTAGAGGTTTCCTTTTCTGAGAACGCTTGGCACTGAAAGAGTTCATTTAGTCTTCAATCAGAAATGATCTAATTGTTTTGTTGGCTTTCCCTTTAGCGCAGGTCCATCTTGTGGATACATAACGCAATCTCAGCCACTATTGTAGCTTCTATTCTTGGTGCCTTATAATGCAGTGTGCCCTATATGTGGAAACCATTTTAAGTTAGGCCATTCATTGAAATTGCGCCTTATAGTCACATGCACTTTTTAGTAAGGTACTTATTAGAAAATGTTGTGATATACGCCGTGGGCAGCAAAAATCTGGATAGCAGGCTGTAAATGACTCACAGTTTGGACACCACTGGCCGAGATTAAAGATACGAACGACTTTTTTTAATTTCCCCTTTAAAACTGCACTCCTGCTCCGCATGATCACATTAAACCTTCAGCTGGCATCCCTCGGGACTCAACAGCAATGCGTTTTTCTATTTACGGGATGTAGTCAAGGCCCAAAAGTGAGAAAATGCCTTCTGCTTCGCAAAAGAAACGAATAGTCCGCTTGCTGCCCGAGAGATCAGCAAGTGTAGCGTTTCTCCTCTTGATAAATGCTGTCACGGTTGTGCCAACGTATTAAAAGTGTTAAGCTACGCTACTCGGTCTATGGATACAGTTGGTGACCATTCATTAAAACGGCTGGTGTACCTAGCTGGAAGGCAGGAAAAAAAAACAAAAAACAAAAGACGGCCACTATGGCAGAAAATTCAATTATTCGTCGCTGTCATTGTGATGAAGTGCAGGCAGCGAAGCGTCGGAGGAGAAACACGCTTTGAAAACGGAAAACGCACCACAACCAATGTGAGACTAACATCCGCCCATGTCTCTTAAATTATCAACAGGAAGCAAACCTCAAGCCAAACGCTGATGCTGCTTCAATATCCAGCATCTTCTCAAAAGACCGACGTGTCACAATTTCATGCCCCCAAAAGAACAACGTTTTTTAAGACCACTAGCATGGAACAGCATGTGCACTTTGGGAAATTGCAGGAAATGTAAGAAAAAAGAAATAACACAACAAGGAGCTGACATTTTATCTAAAAACTATTCATCCCTGAAGGACAATTAAAGACAAAAAAAAATGTCCACGCAGAGCAGAAGGCAAAAAATATATAAAATAAATGTTTACCTGCAAAACTACATACTTTTGACCCCTTAGCTTCACATTCAATTAAAAAAAAAAGCATGTATTTGTCCCTGGGGGCAATTAAAGGCAATCAAAACAATTTTTTTAACCCATTCAATGCCCGGGACGTATTTTCACGTTTTTGTAAGAGTCAAGACATTCAATCCCGGATATTTAAGTATTAAATAGATGCTTAAGGTCATTAAGGACATTAATTTCCAGATACTTATATATTAATATGATACTTAAGTATCTGAGATTGAATGTCTGGACTTTTAGGAAACGTAAAACTACGTCCCTGGCATTGAATGAGTAAAAGTACAAAGAGCAGTACCGTATTTTCAATAAATAAATAAAGCTTTGTTCCTGGGTTAAGGCACATAAAGCAGCAACTACAAATATAAAAATGAAAAGCTTTACATGTGGAATTACAGACTTTTAATTTTCACTCATCTTCAAATTGAGAAAAACAATTGTCCATCAGGGAGCAGAAAGTAAAAATAAAAACCCAAAACAAATCAGTATAAAAAAAAAAATACAATCACAATCTTTCCTCTAAATTTTGACATGATTTTCAAAGTATTCCATCCACATCACGTTTATTCCCAATAACGATAACAGTAACAATTTTATTATCATAAGCGCATTGTGTTGTTTTATGGCAAAAGATGACTCCTGCTGTAGCCTCTTAATGGAGCGTGGAGCTCCTTCCACAAGTTGCTCCCGCTTGCGGAATTTATCACCATTTGGCCAATAAACGAGAAACGGGTCTTGAAGCTACATAAAGGCAAATAAACCGAGGTTGTGACGCTAACGTTCAATGAGCCGAAATGCCATGCGGAAACTGTATGATGCAGCACACGGTAGATTAACAGCTCTATCAAAATACATTTTAGCTCATTTTTTTAAACGCCACAAAGCCTAGTCGTCGTGGGAACGAAAGACACGGTGAGTTATTTGCGGGGATGGCAAAATGAAGCTTCATGAAGCACTTGTGATGGTTTAAATATAAAACGCAAGGGAAACTTATTAAATTAAATTGACTTTTTACCAAGAATGCCACCTAGCAAAGCAAAAAAAAAATAAAAAAAATTATATATATATATATATATATATATATATATATATATATATATATATATATATATATATTCTGAATAATGTAAATCAATCTTATATATTTATATTTATGTAGACATAGCACACAATATTTTGTTGGCCTTGAAAGGTGAGTGAAAATGCTAAATATACTGGCCCGCTCGAGGTTTCCTTTTCCAATAACACTTGGCACTGAAAGAGTTAATCAAATACCGTATTTTCCGCACTATAAGGCGCACCTAAAAGCCTTAATTTTTTTCAAAAGCTAATGGTGCGCCTTATAATCAGGTGCGCCTTATATATGGATCAATATTGAGATGGGATCTGTAGATGGGGAATGACCTGATAAAGTAGGATTTACCTGTTTTTTTTTGTGTTTACAGTTGAACAAGTTTGCTCATATTGACATTGAGTGCTATTGAGAGTTTAGAGTTATTATTTCAGTTATTGTTATCACTTTGAGTATTACTGTATTGTGATTGAACAAGTTTTGAAATATGTCATAAATTGAGGGTGCGCCTTATAATCCGATGCATCTTATATATATATATATGGAAAAAGTTTTTAAATATGTCATTAATTGAGGGTGCGCCTTATAATCCGGTGCGCCTTACAGTGCGGAAAATACGGTAATCTGATTTTTAAAAAATCATTAAAGTGTATTAGAAAACGATTTTTCCCCACTTAACGATTATATTGTTGAATAATGTTTATTGATTAACAATACTAAACTAGGTAAAAAAAAAATCTGACATTTAAACAGGGGTGTGTGGACTTTTTATAAGTTAATGTAGTTAAGCAACTCTTAAAAAAATCAGTAAAGTCCAGCCATACACACATTTAAGTAGCTTTGCTGGCTGTATCAAATATTATTTCATTTTTGCACGTTGTGGCCACTGAAAAATCGACGGCGGCCGCAAATGGCCCCCGGGGCCATAATTTGGCATTACAACAAACCGCCTGCACGGTTTGTAAAGATTTTACAATGATCTAAGTGTGACCCACCAAGGTAGATTTTCCATTATTTCCACGTGAAAAAAAAATCGCCCTCATTTATGAGTGAACCAGAGGTCGCTGGCACTCTCCCGGAACGAACACGCCGGCTCACTTTCATCAATCTGAAAGGCGAGAGTGGACCTTGAGAGAATACGCACTCCATTACCGACCATAGCTATTATGCATCCGTCCTTCTCGGCGCTGATGGTCACGGATGATCAAACCGATAGTAAAAAGATGGCACTTTAACCGCCGATCGATAAATCAGAAACCGACAGAATGTCCGACTCACTTCGTGTGTACAGTTAGCCCCGCCCCCTTTTTCACCTTCACTTGGAGGTGTACGCCGCTTCTGTAGCAATGCAGTGTCGTCCAAGGAAATATCGGCTGGGGCGGAGCGTTCATTACGGTCTAAAAGCACACTAATTGCGGTTTGTCTTCCGAGACCAGGGCACGAACTGAAAAGTAATTGAATGACCGCCGCCGTGCTGAGCTGGCGTACGTCGCGATGATCAGTCAGCTGGACGTGTGTACACCGCGTAAACCGCTGCAGATTGGAGTAATGGACCTGAATAATTCATTGGGTTCTGTTTGCTACCCGTGAAGAGAAGAAGAAAAAAAACTGCTAATATAATAATGCTTCAGGGGCAAGGCAGAAATGTGGATGCACTTTGTAATATTGTGCTTAAGTAAATTATAAGAAAATGACAAATATGATGAGAGTTCACCCCCACATTGAGGGACTGTACCCCAAATGTTGCCTATATTCATTATCAACAACTACACTCTTAAAATAATCACCTCGGATTATTTAACTCACTCGCTGCCATTGACGGCTATAGACGTCAATGTTGCATTTTTACTGGGCTAGCAGTTAATGATTTAATTACAGTACATGACATTTCATGATACTTTGCTAACATATATCGACTAAAAAAAAAAATGCCAGCAAATAGCTGAGAATTTGCTCCACAAGGAACAAATGCAACTAGGTGAATTTGTAAGAAGCAACTTAAAAAGGTGCGAGAAGATGCTGGGACTGTCAACAAAGTGCAACGGGGGGAAGTCACACAAAAATAGATTACAAATAATCTCATGTGTAAAAAATAAGGTTTTGAAACTGGAGGAAGACTTTTGCTTTTTTCTTTTTTTTTTTACATAATTAAAAAAAATAGGCAATTATAAAAGCTACAGTAAAGCATGAATACAGACACTAAATCAATTACTTAATCTTGTACACGAAATATAAAATACAACAGACACATATGTGTATTTTTTACTACAATTTTTTACTATTACTCTACAAGAAAGTAATAATTACGAAAATATGCATTTGGACTCCCAGTGTAAATTACGAAACAGTATAAGGATTTTTTTTTTTTTTTTTAATTCTGTGCTGGACTTTCTAGACGGTCCCTCCCACATGTCAAACTGAAGTTATTTCGCCCTATCAGTAAAAGGAAGAGTTAAAAAAAAAAAAGTACCACCCAGCTTCAACTCGTTAACATCTGTTTTGACCAACTCGCACTTTCGACACATTCGATTGTTTGTTTGTTTGTTTGTTTGTTTGTTTTATAAGTATGATTTTTAAGCAGCAAAAAAAAGAAGAAGAAACGCATCTTTGTTTCATTCGAGCGGCGTGACAATCAATGCCAAGCGATGGACATTTTTACCTTGTGACGAAAAGACACCGGGCGAGGCGCTCGAAAAGCGGGGCGACAAACACCAGCACTTCCCAAAAGTCTCCCAGCAACTTTGCACACTATCGAAGCCATGATCGGGCGTCTTAGTGATCAGCAACCTCGCCGGGGCATTCCGCTTGGAAACCGCAGCACCTCGTCCACAGCCAACAAAAGTGAGTAGACTTACTCACGCACGAAAAAACAAAAGATTTTTGTCGTTTCCCCAAATCGAGGTATGGCGTGTTAGCAGCAGCCGGGATAGTTTGAAGAAGGCACAGCCCAGTTGAACCGCATTTCCTCTTTGGCGAGATCCCCCTCCCTCTTTTGGCTCCCCTTTGGCTGCGTGTTATTGCGCAGAACGACCGGCAGGGGGAAGAAATGAGCCACGAAGCTTCACTTTTAGGCTCCACGTAAAAAAATGATGTTTAAACATCGAGATTAAATTGGAAATGATGATTAATACGAATAAAGATTACATTGTAAAATAAAACAAGAGGACATTTTGACTCAAAACATTTCTCATTTTCTGTCTTCCTTTCTTTTTCCTGATTGGTTTTGATTCCCTTCAGTGTTTATTCGTGCATCATTAAATCGTTCCTACGCATAAAAGCACACCGTCCTTCGTTCCTTCCTCACTATTTTTATTCATGCACACTTAAATCTAACCTTCCCTCGCGTGAACTTGCTTTTCTGTCTTCTTTTCTCCTTTCTTTTGACAGAGCTGAATTTCCATCCTCACTTTAATATTACTTTACTGGCCTTCATTTCATCTCTCCTTTTCCTTCCTTCCTCACTACAATTTTTATCGATTTTTTTTCCTTCCTTCCTTTACCAAAAACATTTAACCTTCCTTCCTTCCTTCCTTCCTTCTTTCCTTCCTTCCTTCCTTCCTTCCTTCCTTCCTTCCTTCCTTCCTTCCTTCCTTCCTTCCTTCCTTCCTTCCTTCCTTCCTTCCTTCCTTCCTCACTTTCATTTTTACCTGTTTTTTATTCAGCCCTCCTTCCTACCTTTTTTTCCTTCTTCATTAGTTATCTTGTTTTTTTCAGCTTTCCTTCCTTTCTTCCTTCCTCGCTACAGTTTTTTATCTAGTTTTATTTCAGCCTTCCTTCCTTCCTTCATTTGCTACAGACGTTTAATCTTTCCTTATTTTATTCCCTCCTTTCGTTCGTTTGTTCCTTCCATCCTCACAACAAATTGTATTCTGTCTTCCCTCCTTCCCACCTCCCTTTGCTACAGACTTTTACATTTTATTTGCTCGTATGCAAATCGATGCTTTTCTGGCTAGCCTGCACTTAAAATCTCATGTGAAATTAAGCAACCGAGTAAGTGTTTTGTTATCTGCCAATTCCTGCACAAGCTGTTTTGTAACGTCGCACTAATTTTTAGTGAACATCTAGGCCGGGTGAAGATCCAAAACTATTTTCAAACAACTGCGTGACTTAACTGCCACACGATTATGCAGCGACACAAGAATTCCCGCCTCATAAGAGTTTTATGTAACATTTCGAATTTCGTTTCCATGTTTTTTTTGGCCACTCAGTGTAGATTAACGAGGGTGCAAAGAAGTGCACTAGCCTCTGCGTCATTACTTTTAATCAGGCGGATTGATGACCAGTTTTTTTTTTCTTTCTTTCTTACCCTGCCCTCACAAACCTTCCAAGACTTTTTCGCCTCTACTTTAATCAATAACCTTTCGCCGTGCAGTTGGCGGAGGCCCAGTAATTTACTAATGTCACACGCCCCAGAGTGCCCTGTCACCAGCTAGCAGACGCCGCCATCAGCAATTCCAACAAATAGAGGGGGAAAAAAAACTGTCACACTAAACTAATCTATCTGCATTTGCATCACTGTTTGGCTCTGATGGACTGTGAACACTTGTCTCACTGCATATGCCTGTTCCCATACAGAGTGAAGAAGTGCAGCCAGCCAGACTGCCGAGTCATCAATACTCCCACAGAGAAGTCTGGGAAAGACTGGATGCGATCGATATGCAAGCAAGTTACCTTTTCCCTCATTTTTTGGGGCGCTCACATCATTTATCCATTCCTTCATTCACAGACAAACTATTGCATAACCAAAGTCAGCTAAAACTGCACGAGCGTCACAGAGGTTGACTCTTTATTGAATTTCAGGGAGGATGTCAGATTTATTCCCCACTTTAGCCAGGAGCTGTTTAGAGAAGGCTGCCGCCACTCATGGCGCTAATATCGCTCAGTGCGCTTATTTACGGCAAGCGTTGCTTGCAGATCAGTTCATTACAGCAAGAGATTGATGCAGTAGCATTGTTCTTTTATGCTGCTAGGTTATTGCCGTTTATTTGGCCTTGGCATCTTGAAAGAACGTACATTTTAACAGTACAGCCTCGTCAAAAGAAATCTGTGCTTATGCTGCCACCTTGTGCCCACGAACCAGTATTAAAGCGGTGCCTCTCAATGATTGTAAATATAAAAAAGTGGTGGTGCCATTTCAAACGTTAACGTCACCATTTGTTAGGGCTGCACGATTATGGCCAAAATAAAAATCGCAATTATTTTTGTCAAAATTGAAATCAGGAATTTTAATCAGAATTATTCATCTTGTTTGGTCAAATATGTCTTTTTTTTTTTGACCTTTTAACAACCGTACATGAACAAGGCTTCAAGTCGTAATACTTACAAATGATAATAATGAACTAAAATAAATCAAGTAAATAATTAAAACAAATTCACCCCCAAGACATGTCAAAAACGTGGCACAGCTAACTTGCTGAGCGCTAACCAATGAAAAAAATAAGTCTACCTAGAACCAAGCACATTATTTACTTTTAAGCAAATTTTAATCAATTACCAGTCAAAATGTCATTTTCAGTCATTTTACACCGAATTTATTCCAATTTTTTTCCAAATGAATTTTTCAAAATGTGTCTCAATTGACAGTTTGCGCTATATATATATATATATATATATATATATATATATATATATATATATATATATATATATATATATATATATATATATATATATTGAATACCATTTCACACTGGTAAAAATATATCAGGGTGAGAAAAGCATAGGCTTTTGTCATGCAAACATGTGGGAAACAATGCCGCCTAGTGGTTGGATGACAAAGTGCTTGATTTGACATACTCTAGCCGTCTTTTTAAACGTGAATATCGCCAAGTATCGGCTTAACCGTGGCAGCCAATATCGCCATTAAATTTCGATTCATTGTGCAGACCTACCATCTGGGTAAAATTTCAGCTCCCTAATGTCTTCTTTCAATGCTTTCCCTTTGTTGCCAAATGCCTTTGATGTAAAGATCAAACTTTACTATCAAAGTAAAAACGCCATGTGTCTAATGGCATTGTATGCTGTAGTTGAGGACGTGTTTGTGCGCGTTAATGGAGCAGAGGTAATAAAAAGTGTGCAAGTATGCGGGAGCGACCATCTTCTGTTTGAAGTGGCTGATGGGGGCGGAGTTGAGCTAATGGTGCCTGACAGGACGCTGATAATGATGAGGCGCGTATGTGATCAGCCGCTGAGCCGCTCGCCTTCATTTCTCCCCTAATTGACCGGGCCGCGTCTCCCATGAGCTTCTTTGTTATTATTTATTAATAATTCATCCATATATAATTCACACCCTTAGGCGGTGTTAATTGAGCCTCTGTTTGAATTGTGGTTCCTGGAAAAGCACAATGTTGGAGATGGGCCTTTATTTGTAGATCCATGGATTTAAAAGTAATATATGTCATGCGTTCCTTTGTGTTGGCGAACAAACGTTTTTTTTTTTAAATGATCGGTTAATCTGTTGATTAGTTTGCCAATTAATCAATAATCATTTCGATCCCTTTATTCAAAAACTAGACGTTTTTAAATTGATATTGCGGAAAATGCACTGATTCTGTTCTTAACTTCTGGAATCATAAACAAAAGTTGAATGATTGTTTTCCAAAATGAAAAAAACAACATTTTTGGTTTTATTTAACCTTGTGCGGTATTTTAAAACCATCAAGGACTTTTCGCATAAGAGAGAAAGCATTGAAAGAAGGCACCAGGGGGCTGAAATTTCACCCATTGGTGACAACATGTCAAAGTTCAAAATGTCACGACCACTTAGTTATCACACTCCCAGGATTGTGTCATCCGTTGGCGAAGGTATTGCAAGAATAATGTGAAAGAAAATGTCCCAAAAATGGTCAAAATACTGCACAAGGCTTAAAGTCCGCACAATTGGTTTAATGTCATATAAAACTAACTAAATCAAAGGAGTATACAGTATTTACAGTTGAAAGCTGAACATCTGCGGATTTGGACAAATTTATGTCTATAAATATTAAATAGCTTAGTGATCACATAGCCAGAATTGATTCATTGCCGGTGAAGCCATAAATTGTTCACAGGAAATATTTTGGCCTTAATTAAGAAAACACTGAAGTGCAATGATGCGGATTGTCTCTGTAGTACCACTCGTTGGCCAGTAGAGGTCAGCATCCTCTCATCAAAGGCTTCATCTGCAGCTCTGAAACTCGTATTGATAAGATATGAGACGTTTCATATATTGTCAACCATAAATAAACATACAAGCGACATTTATGGACAATTACTTAAGTGTCTTCGATTTATGTATTTCACCTATAAGCAAGGGGAAAAGCATGCAAAGGCAGGAAGGCACAATGTGAGATTTAAACCCAGAATGTCATAAATGGCACATTTTAATTAATGTTTTATTAAGAAAAATGACATTTCCCGACCAATTTTTCCTACATGATTATCGAAATGCAAAATGAAGCTAAATGCTTTGGAGAGACATCACTTGTATCCATCGAAAAAGTATTCAACAGAAAATCTATTTTTGTCAAGTATAGTGCACGTTGTTATAAACCACAGGTTGTAACATCAGATGTTTACATAAAAATATGGTAGATAGAAGTTCCTAATTTTTTAGTTTTTACTTAAAACTATTTTTTCAAACTACCTCCTTACAGTAATACAACGTCCTCAACATATATTGAACACACCCGCATGTTTAGAAATAAAAGCACCCCCAACATATTTTCAACATAGCACTGATACCCTCAGACAGTTGGAATACTGCACCAACACAACAGTAACATTCATGATGCATTTGAGGCAAGTAAAATAGCAGTTCCAAAAAAAAAAAAAAAATCAATATTTTGATAGCATTTTCGTCTGTCTCCCTCTGTTTACTGGGAGGGATGGGAAAACACCTGCAACTATGCTGAAGACTCCAACAAAATTTCAGGGTTCAAAGCATGAGAAAAAACTAGCTGCTCATCATCCAAAATTTACGGTGATACAATCAAAACTTATTCTTGCTTTATTATTGTTTGTTAATATTAAAATTTTGCAAGAAATTTTGCAAGAAAATGCTCCACAAAATTAGAAAATTGCTCCTCAAAT